>NW_008631582.1:4023-43135 GCF_000691845.1 Merops nubicus
TTTTACTTCTCTGGAAATTATTTTTGTCAGCTGGAAAAGGTTATTTTCTAGTGAAGCCTGACCTACAGGGGTTACCCAAAGAACACCCAGAAATAAATGGTACTGAAGGTGATTTTAATGAGGTTTTTTGTATCGAATAAGTGGCTGTACAGCAACAAGAGGATGTGCAATTAAGAAACATCAGCCTCCTTGACTCTTCACTTAAATGTTTTGTAAGATTTTTTCTTGCAGAGCTGGAAGTATTGAATATGAGTATTTAATTTATGTGCACCTGATAAAATCAAAGAAGGCTTTGGGGATGGTGTTTGAGCCATTAAAAGGGTGTGTGTTGTTCTGAGCTGTTAGTGGGAGATGGTACCTGGGTATTGTTCTGATGTAAAACAGTTCTTTGGATTCCAAGTCAAACAGGAATCTTGATATCATTGCTGTCTGATGGGTCATCTCCTGGCCACCAGCAAGAATTAAGTAAGCAATCAGATAGGGATTTCTTCAGCAGTAAGAAATCAGATGAGGATCACATTTTTTCAGTTCTGACTAAATCAGTCCTGCTTATCCCTGCGTGTTTCATCAGCACTGCATAAAATGCTGAGAGCTAAAAGCAAACTTGCATAAATTTTACTCACAAGATTTTGTTCAAAATAGCAGTCATTCTGTATCCTGGTGTGCTGCTTCTCTGTCTTCTAACAAGTAAAAACTGCCCAGTGTCTTCCATTCAAGTTATCTATCAAGGAATATAAAAAGACAAAAAAGGACTTAGCTAAAAGGACTTGCCAGGATGGGTCACACTGTGTGCAGAGTGGGTGCAGATGATGTTTTGGCTAGTAATGCTAACAGTGAGGAGGGCCAGTATGCTCCTCCAGCCCTCCTAGCTTGCTTGTGGGACCCAAGCTGTCATCACAAAGCTGTTCATAAGAAAGCAGTAATGTTTCTTTCTCGTCACTCCCATCTTTTGAAGTAAGCTGGGACAAAGCTGGTTGTGCTGTATCTCAGCCTTTGCACAGGAAGGTTTGGTGAGATAATGCTGTGTTCTGTCTAAGCCAGACTGCTGTAACAAAACACAGCAATTGTGACTGACTGTGAGGCTTCAGCCAGTGGCTGCTGGGCCTGAGGTGACTGATCTGGGTCTCAGTGCTGAGCAGACCTGAGTGGCATAGTTCTGTATGAAGGATACACAGAGGGAACTAAAATACTCAGCAGCTGAGTTAATGGGTTCAGATGCAGCAAGCAAAGCAGCAGCACAGATGAATTCAGTGTCCGTGATGGCCTCGGGTTGGCTCCCACCAAAAGGTTTTCCCATCTCTTGCAAGCACATCTTGTTAAGTTTTCATTAGGAAGCTGTATCAAAGAGCCTGAACATAATGTGCATGTTTGTAAATGAAGCTTAAGTTATCAAAAAATTATTAAAAACACGCTGAACAGAAAGAACCCATTTCAAGGCAGAAACCCTTGCAGGAAGGATTTTCTGGTTGTTGACTGAGGTAGAAGCGAGGTCTGGACCCTCTGATAATGAGGCTTTAAATCCTGCGTGGGCTGGCACTGCAGAATTTTGATATGTTAGCTCTGCCACTAGCTGTTTTTTCTCCTGCATTAGCAGTGCTCTTGCTACAGGCTCACGTTAGCAAGGTGCGTTCCTGTTGGCGTAAATAGTGCTGATGCCATGGAGCCCCTTAACAGCCTGGTTTTGATAGATGAATTTATAGAGTGGTTTCTGTAGTCAGGCTGGTAGAGCTTCTCTGAGCCCCAGTGTTTGTGCTGAGGATGTTAATTAGTGCCGAGGGAACGGTTTTAGCTGTTCTCAGTTCAGAAGTAGCCGTGACAGAAGTGCTCAGAGGTGGCTGTTCTGGATCATCCAGCTCCTCTTGTTTTATAAAACAGCATTCGTACTTTAAATCTGCCATAACCCTAAAATGTTACAGCTGCTCGAGTTAGTGTGGAGAATATTCCCTATATGTAAACAGCTCAGGCTTGTGAGAAGGGGAAGCTTCTGGCCCTGTGAAACTCTCCTTGCAGACACACAGCTGCGTTGGTGCAGCGTCACACAGAGTCTGTGGGCTACATTAGGGGAAGTTTAACTATGAATATGCTGCCCACCCTTATGCACTGTCATCAAGCCCACTTCCAATAAGACAGATGCTTTTTTTCTGGTGATGCAACATGATCATGGCAGGGGTTGCTTTTGAGCCTCACTTGGTGCAGGTGTAATTCAGTAATGCCTTCCCCAGTGTTCTGTCACACCCTGCTAACTCAGAGCAGTTTATCTCCTCATTACGAGTTGCATCTACTGGCATGTTAGATGGCAAAATGATTGCTTGCTCTTTAACAATGTTTGCAGTTAACCAAGTCAGCATCAGCCTTGGTTAACTGCAGTTACCAGGTTCCTTTGTGCCATGCAGGCCAGTGACACAGTTTGTCTGGAAATTCCTGGTCTGCTGGAATTAACACTTACGTTTTGTTCTGGATGATCTTTAACCTTTCTGTCCAGAGGTGGCTTGCTGTACAGCTTTCCATCTTAAAGGATTACTTGTTGCCAAATTCCAAGTGCTGTCATGTCATTTGTAATTCACTACAGTCAGTCACATCCTTGCCTTTTGTAGCAGATAAAACAGTCCCAGAGTTTGTGCTGAGTCTTTCTCTTCCCACTTTTGCAATTTGACCTGGGCGCAAGACTTTGTTCCTGCTGTTACAGTTGTTTGTGTCTAAGGCTGTAGTTGCCAAATATTTGGGTTTGGTATGCCTCTTTTCCTCTGTATCCCCAAAGTGCTACAAAATAAGATTTCGGATAGCTTGGAGATAAATACGACACAACCCACCAGCTGGCTGTAGAATCAGTGGCAGGTTGCCTGTTGTTGTTAAGAGTAGCAAGGCAAGCCCCAGTTGACCTAATGCTTAACTGAAAAGCTGATGACCTTTTTCAGATGAAAGAACAAATCCCCTTCCTTTCAATTACTAATATCTTGTGTCTTGGAAATATGATTATGCTGTGTGTTGGGTCATGTCACAAAATGAGCTTTGGTTCTAGATATTCAATTAAAAGGGCCTCCAGTTCTCTACTGGTAGGACAAAAGCAAATTAACTTTTTGGTAACATCTCCAAACGCCTTCCTCAGATCTGCCTGTGGATTCAGTAACTTACGTAGCTTCGTGAATTGTGTTGGTTTAAACACTATACCCATTTTCAACTCTTATCTGTGCAATTACTGTCTGTAGCCTGTCTTTCCTTGATTGATCAAGTAATACTGTGTGTTAATTCTAGTTAATCACTTGGAACTCTTGAAGTGGAAACAGTCTTTGCTCTACTCTGTGGTCTACGAGCTCCTGGGTTTACTCTGATAGCTGTGCAGTGTGCTGCTTTCACTTGCTTAGAATTGCAGTCATTTAAAAACCAATAATGGAGGGCAGTATCTACCCCTGCTATTTAGATGGGGATGATTTCAAGCAGAGATGGGGAATCAGAAAGTCATTCCCTGCACTGTACTTTGCATGCTGAGGGCTCCATCCTGCCACGTGCCAAGCTCTCTGAGGCCCTGATGGTTTTGCAGTTGAGTGAATGGAGTCAGCACCTTGCAGCCTTGTTCCACGTCAAGCAGGACTGTGAACCCTGAGAGTCATTTAACCTCTTCCTGACTCCATTTAACCTTGGGTGTAATGGCAGAGGGGGATAATCATGTCTGTCTCTCTTAGGGGCAATTTGAAGTGTAATTAACTGATATTAGTTAAAGCATTTGAGATCACCCATTGAGAGGTACTAAAAGAAGCTGGGAGCTGAAGGGGAAGCAGAGCTTTCCCTCATGCTGAGGATAAAGCACAGTCTCACAAATCGCTGGGCTTTCAGATCTCCTCTAGGGAGTTGGCCAGGACTTTGCTGTGAAAATACTAACAGTTTAAGTTAGTATATTTGATATGGAAACACTCTACAACATTCAAATGTATGCATGTTTAGACTGTCTCTTAAAAATCTCACGTAAAGTATATGCACACCCCTTTGTTACTTGTACATAATAAAACCTGATAATTAAAGATGCTGAAAGCACATACGAAAAGAACATGGGTGGGGTTATACATCATTATGTGTACTAATTGTGGGTAAAAAGCATAAGGTAGTGGTTTCTGAAGCCGGAGTGCCTGATCTGCACTGGTGTGGAGCCTTTTCAGTCGGGATGCTCAAGTTAGGGTCAGCAGGGGCTGCTGTCCTCACCTTATCTGGGGCAGTGCTGGCACGCTGTGGACAAGGGCAGCAAAACCATGTCACCTCTAGCAGTTTCAGCTCAGCAATGTGAGTCAAGCACAGGCTGCAACCTGATCAGGTGGAGAACCATTGCCTGAAAGCATCATTTTTAAAAAACCATTTCCTTCCAGACTAAAAATCCCTTGCAATGGGGAATGTGAATTTTCTGTCTGAATTTGAGTGGCTTCAGCACAGAACAGCCAGCTCTGGAGGTTACTTAGCCTTCAGCACCCATCTTGCATAGCTTGTTATAATGAAAACTTGACAGAATTTTCTCAATTTCTGTCACTTGGTAATCTTTGGATTTAAGCTATTGACACACCGAGCTTCCTGACTCTCTTTGCCATGAAACACACCTTCCAGTTCTGTTATTTTTCTTATGGGTCTTCTGACTCCCTCCACCTTGAACTCTTTCTTGATTTCTGGACCCAAAACTGCAAATAGCATTTTGGAGGTGCTGGGTATAGAGGCCCTCTCCACACCTGCTTAATATTTTCATTTATATATTCAGTGAAGTTCCTTTTGACAACTCTATAATTTTCTTTCAAAGCTATATTGCTCATATTGTTTGGATTTCTTTTGCTTCTAATACATTTAAAACCCCTTATATATTTAAAGCATCATTATTACCTCTGCTGACTGTAGATACTGCTTTGATGTCCATTTGCTGCCTTTATCTATTTAGTACAAATTGTTAGCTTTTGATTTATATTCATTAAAAACAGCTTCACCTTTCTTGTATGTGCTATGCTAATACAGCTTCCACTCTTCTAAGGAAACTGAATTAACCTTGTACTGTTCAGATGTAGAGAGGTTATATTATATCACTGGGCTTTGTAGTTTCAAATTAAACAAAGCATGAAGTAACTTAAAGGACGTTTTTCATATTTAAGCAAGTTAGAAACCTGTGTTTTTTGAAAAGAGAGTTTGATTCCTTTAGGCAATTCTGAAAATTTCACAGAATTTTGTTTTAAACATAATAAAACTATTAAAGTGGTGAACATAATAAGACTATTGTCCAATAGGGTGCATCTGTTTCATGCACTATTTTAGAGATAGCTTTATAATTGTCATCTGGTCCTAATACTTTTGTACATTTTTACATTTTTTTACAATTTTCAAGGATATCTAAGTTTTTCTTTTGACTCACTGTAATCTCTAAACAATTCACTTGGTTATAAAAAGAAACCCTGTCCAATGAAAAATTTCTCCATTTGAGTGTAATAAACATACATAGATTATTCATTTGATTGTTCCATAGCTTGGAAATCCTCTTTGCATCCCATGGGACCCTGCAATTATGGGAAGTGTTTACAGTTCTGAATACAGGATATTATTTCTGTGGATTTATTGAATTGCTACCACGATGTGTGTTTGATTACTTTTGTGTTTGAGGCAGTGTGCGCTTGGTTTTGAGTGTCAGTTTTGTGTCTTTCTTACCTTACCTGAAATATGGGTTTATATTTTTTTCCTCAGTCTACTTTTTGTTTAAAAAAAGAAGAAAAAATAGTCTGCCAGGTGATGTGAGCACTTAGTAAGTTCTTCTATTTCCCCATATAGTATCTCTGTCTTATGTCACAAGTGCAAATGTTTTGTGAAATCCTGTTGGAAATGACATCCAGCTCAACTCTGCAGCTCTTAATTTCTTCAGAGTCCTCAAACCAGTGTTTCCATGAGGATGATGCCAGCTTCTGTGCTGGCTTCTCCAACACCTTTCTGTGCCCAAACTAATGCTGGCTCATTGGTTCCTTCCTCAAAGACACCCAGAGAAAAATCTGTACCATACAGTTGTTCCTGCTATCAGTGCATGGGAAGTAAGCTGGGCTATATGTTTTCCATCACTTCATCTCCCAAAAGACCCAGTAGCTTTCCTTTAAATGCCTCTCTAATTAGAGAAGATTTAATCTGACTCCCTTTCCTCCTCAATGGTAATGGGTCTGGATGAAGCCTACTTGCTTGCTTACTTTATTTCCCTTGTCTGCTGTTCATCAGTCATTCCTCTTGAATTTTTACCCACAGAAACCATGTTTTTTCATGTACTGGATAGTGGGGAACTACTTGTTTTGCAAGGTGAGGAATATAATGTTGTCTGCCATGGCTGTACAGACCTGTGCCTTCCCAGCCCTTACCAATGTTACAGCATGAATGGTGGAAAAAAACCCTGTAGAAAATACTGGGTTCATGTAAAATTTTAAATTTGTAGTGCAACAGCAAAGAGAACTTAGAACTCAACTTAGTTTTGCAGATGTTCTCATATGGATCCACAGACTTGTGGTTTACACAGGCAGCTCATCCCCTGGCAGGCTTCAGTGGTTAGGCAGAGCAGATACCACCACAGGCTGCAAAAGGTAGCCTCCAAAGTGCAAAATTTTGAGCACAGGGAGGTGAGGACATCTGGCTGAAGCTGTAATAAAGCTGTATCGTTTGCTGATAGGAACAGAGAATGGCCTTAACACATGCTACCACATGTGCATTAGGTGTCTTGCTCTCTTGCTTTCCGGCCAGCTGATGCAAGCGTGTTTCTGCATTAGGAACAGAAGTTAACCTGAGATTTGCAGAAGTTATTAGAGGCTTTGAGTGCCAGTGCTGGGATCCTGTGGAAAGGCTGGATGTTCCAAGAGCAAATTTCTTTCAGATTTCTCAAGTCAGGCACAGGAAATTACTGTTCAGTTCACATCTGCTGTTAACCCTGTTGAGATCAAATTTGACAATGATGTAAAGGCAAAGAAAGAAAATTGGTAAAGCAAAGCCCTGCACCTACATTAGAAGGCTCTGCTCCCAGAAGTGCTACTTTTAATAGTTCTCAATTGAAGGTCCACCTCTTGGCCTTGTGGGAAGTCTGTGTGCCTACCATAGCACCCAAATTATTCAGCTAAAGTGAAATGGAATGAATCTTCCTGCTTCATTAGTCCATAGTGACTTACTGTTCCTTAAATACTACTGAGAAGGGGCAGGATCTTATGATTTTTGACACCTTACCCATACCTTCAGTTGCCACCAGTTTAATCTCTTCCCATTGCAACCCATCTGGAGAATGCGTTGTAAGGAGCCTGCACACTTCCTGTCCTCAAGTACAGTACTCAGTACATTTCCCTTCTTTGCACTTTCAAATCTGGAGGACAGCGTTAACACTGAAATAAACTTGTGAGGGGGGAGTGAAGAGGGAATGGGGAGAACAAGTTTTCCGTCTGTCAAAATGAAGACATCAACCTCTGCTTTTTTTTTTTTTTTTTGGCGTATGTGCTTTAAATAGAATGACTGGGTTGGGCAACTTCCAAGTGTTTGCTGCATTTGGCAATCTTTTTAAGTTGTAACAGATGAAGTTCTGTTATTCCATATGATGTGCTTCTTCCCCCTTTTTCAGTGACTCCTTGAAACTCTTTGGGAATTCAGTGTAGCATTCACATCTGTTCCATGGATGGATGTCCAAGGATAACAAAATGCCTACTGGACTTGAGAGTCGGCTCTGCCAAAAGCCATATGGTTGTGTTTTAGTTTTGTGAGCACAGTGCAGTAAAGAAAGGAGGCTGGGCCAAGAGAGAAGTGAGGGGAGGAGGGATGGAGCTTCAGATAGGTAAATGAAGGTAACTTTTTGTAATTCGGTATTAGCGTAGGAAGATGGGGGGATCACAGAGGAAGGCAAATAAGAGCTGTGAGCATAGGCTCCCTTACCAGTTGTTTTGAATGATACGGTGCTCCTCTTTCTGTGAGATGCTGTTGACCACAAGCTCAAAGTGCGTTTGGTTTTGCCTTCCTTTTCCAAAATGCCAGAACAGTTCAGATAATAGGATGCTTCCTTTTGGCTTTACAAGATGTGCATCTTTGCTAAGAACCACGTTCACAGCCCTTTTCAATGCCACCCACTGAACGCTCCGCAGCAGCATCTGCAGTGGTGACTCACTGTGGTGGAAGGGACACTGAGCAGCTGCTGATGCTCCTCTCAGCTGTCACCAGCTAACAGCCACTCGGGCTGTTTTCTTGCCACCCGTCTGTTGGCCTGTGTGTAATGGCAGCTTGCATTTTTAATAGCCATTGGGCCCCTGTGTCTGAAATAATACATTTGTTAGTTGTTGAATCATAGTCTGGCTTTCTTGAAGACCATGACTCATGGAGAGCTCTTTCCTGCTGCAACTTTAGGATTTAGAGAGAGGCTTTACCAAATGCCCCGTCCCCTGCAGATCCAGCATGTTCAAGGTGGGAAGCACATCAACTGATGTATCATAAAGGTTTTAGAGGGGAATAAGAAGACATGAAGTCTCGTGTTTCCCTTTAAATATCTTTTATTTAGAGTTTGAAAGTTGTTGTTTGGTGAAATCTAAATTTCAGGCTCAAGATTTTAAGCAAAAAGAGGAACCTGAAAGGTTTAAGTTTTTAGAAGCCTCTGTGTTTTAGGGTAGCAGTTGGAAGTGCTTTCCAGTAAATTACAGCATGTAAGCACGTAGACTACAACAAGTGTTCTTGTTTCAGGGGTGCCTGTTTATTCTTCTTGTGGTGTTATTTTGGATGTGTGTTTGGGTTTTTTTTTTCCCCTGTAATTCTTCCTTTTGTCACCAGTTCTGATTTATTTGTGTTAACAAGCCAACTGAGGCAGTCACCCCACAGCACAGGAAATTATCCAAGATGTGTCAAGAGGTAGGCTTGACCCAAAGGCTTTTCAGTATCAGACCAATAGGACAGGCAAGTGGTGAAAGAGAAAATGGGTCACTGAAGTAGGCTGATGGACATGGGAGCAGCCTGGAACTCTGGCTGCCTTCTCCTCTTTTTCTTTCTTGATCATTTTCTCCCAGGCAAATCTGAATGACTCAACAAAGTTAATAATTTGTGAGCTGTAAAGGCCCTGCACTGTCTCCCACTGAAACAGCTGCCATCAGGATGAGCTGCCATTATGCTGTGTTGAGTTTGAAGGCATGGAGATGAATTTGCAGAAGTGCCACAGTTTCCCAAGAAATGTTCCCTTGACTTCTTGGCATTCTTAGTTACTGCATAGGTTTTCAGTGTATTCATACATGTGTGTCATTGCAGTGCTTTCAGAATCCGATTCTGAAGAAAAAAAAATACTCTAACATTCAAAGCAGGCATGTAAACAATGAAGTTGCATTTTGGTGAAGATTAAAGGTGTACAGATACTGTTTTTCTTGTCAGATACAAGAGTGAGTACAGTCTAGGAGAGAGTGGCTGCAAGCCTCTGAAGACAGCATTTTTTTCAGTACAGACTTAAAAGTAACACAGCCACTTGTTCATCATTGTAACATACTGGTAAAAAACAGTAGCACAAGCTGTAATTTGAGCTTGTGAGCAACTCATCTGTGCTCTGTTCTGTTCCTATCCAGAAATAGTAGCAGGATGAACTCTTCTAGTGTCAGACAGGCTTGAGAGAAGTGTGTCCATTCTTTTTCTACTCTGCATCTAAGCAAAAAATAGTATCCTGAGTCTTTGCTTGAGAATAACTTCTTTATGCTGTGTTTGAAAAAAAAAAAAAAAAAGTTACACATATGCAGGTACTTTCTTTTTCAAAGCCTTTCTTAGTATTGATATTTTGAGAGTTGTTTAGGTTTATCATAAACAATAAACATTGCTCCTGAATTAAGAGCACTCACTTCTTAATCTTGAATTGAGAGAGCAGCTCTTTTTCCGCTTCTGTGGCTGCCTCTGAAATGTTTGAGTAAGTTCAGTGTATATTTAAGCAAGGACTGAAGTGGCCTTTTACTTGGTGCTGCAGTGGTAGAAGTGAGTAGGAGCCCATCGCCCACACAGAGCTGTGGGGTTCTTGTGTGCTGCATCTGTAAAACTCTTTTGGGGTTGCCTGTTTGTGGTGAACAGGTCTCCAGGAAGGCCAGCAGCAGTTATCCTGACCTGGGACCAGACTTCTGCATCCCATAAGTGAAAGATGGACTGGCTTCTTCTTCCCTCCCTTGTGTTCCCAATGTCTTGGCTCTATAACACAGGCAATTCCCAAAAAATTCTAAATGCTCCCGGTGAGTTTCTTTCCAACTTGCAACCCCCTCCTGTTCACAACTGCACTGTCTTTATTACCCTGTCCAAATGTACCTGGTACCTGTGGCAACAGCACTAATAACCTGCGTGGTAATACTCAGGAGGAGGTACAGCAGCAGAGAAATGGTTTGTCTATTTGTGGCTAGTGATCTGAAAATGCTCTTAAGAGACTGGCAATATAGAAAAGCCCCCTGCACCACGGTCCCTATATGGGATTTTGGGTAACTAAGTATACACTTAAACTGCTTGAAGTTAGGGGGATTTTAAACACATGCTTAAGTTCATGTAGTTGACACATGCTCTACAGATGCCTTGTCTTGCTTCTCCCAGAACTGGAGAACTCTTGTCTCTTTTAATACAAATTTTCCAGTAATTTACTTTGTGTCTTCAGTTTCTCCCTGTATTTCATTTACAACTAATGTTTGTGCTGTTTCTTATTTGCTGTGTCAAACAGGGTGTCCCCACTGTAAAAATGCCATTCCACATTTTACAACTGCTGCCGAAGTCTTTAAAGAAGATCGAAAGGTAATTTGCTGTTATTTGTTTATTTCTGAAATATTTAAAATGTTTGTCCACTATTTGTACTTTATAGGCTTTGCTTATTGATAAAGTGATAGGTTTGGGGATAATTTTACTGTTACAGTAACAGAAATGTATCTGCATCTTAGGGGTTGTATCTTTTTTTGTTCAAATTGAGTTACACTTTTAACATACTCTATTTATCTTCATTTGCTGTCCTTTATGTTTAATTCTTTGTCTAAGAGTTCTTTCCAATGAAGTGAAACACATTCTTTCTCATTAAAAAATTAATAGAAGATGATTTACATAGTCTGCATTCCCCTTCAACTTCTGGCAGCCATTGGGGTGCATATGGAGAAACCACAGGTTGTTTGGCAGTCCTGAAGACCTCAATCATATAACTAATCTTTGCTTGCATAGCATAAATATAATATAGTTCTGTGAATCAGCTGACTTGAGTCCAGGATGTTCAGCCCTTCTAGGATCCTCATGCTTCAGCCTTGAAAATACATCTGATGACTGAAGCACAGCAGTTAATTTCCTTGCATCCACTGAACCATTTTAAACGGGAGTGTGTGGCTGTCTGCAATTTAAAACAAAACAACAACAACCACCAAACACTATCCACACCTGAGCCACTGAATTATTTAATCAGAATAAATAGTTAGAAACCTGCTTATTATCTCTAAGCAAACTGTATTTAATTGTGATCTCTGAATTTGTTCTGTCTTCACAATTGCTTTGTGTTTAGGTGTGTCATGGAGAAGATCTGGCAATTAGCAGGAAATCGAGCTCTACAGCTTCCTGAGGAGGGGCAGTGGAGAGGGAGGTGCTGAGCTCTTCTTCCTGGTATCCAGTGATAGGGTGCATGGGAATGGTTCAAAGCTCTACCAGGGAGGTTTAGATTGGACATTAGGAAACATTTCTTTGTGGAGGGTGACCAAACACTGGAACAGGCTTCCTAAAGAGGTGGTTGATGCCTCAGGCCTGTCAGTGTTCAAGAAGCAGTTGGACAATGCCCTTAGCAACATGCCTTAACTTTTGGTCTATCCTGAATTGGTCAGGCAGTTAGACTAGTTGATTGTTGTAGGTCCCTTCCAACTGAAATAGTCTGTTCTACTCTCTATGATATTCTAAATGAAGAGGTGATTTTGCTGTACCACTATTAATCTGTGTGCTACCATAACAGAAGAATTTGTTGTGGTTTTTCTTCTCATCTTTTTTGTAACTCACAAAAGATGCATCAGATCAGCCAGTTACAAACAGTTCTTGTATCACTGACTACATAATAGTAGAAGTCCATCACTTACGCCCTTTGCACAAAAATTCAGAGGCATTCGGCTTTCAGTTCACTTACTGCTGTGATTTGTGTGCTCAGATGCCTTTTGGTTACTTGTTTGTTTCCAAGATCTCGGAGAAAGTATCCGTGTTATCCCACTTTTCTGGGAGTACCCGATGAAGCTTCTCTTTCCTAAACTCATTAAAATTTCAGTCAGAGGAGATGAAGCAAATGTACCAAACAATGTGAAGCTTGCTTATTAGAGCCCCAGGATGCATTAACAAGCAATCTGAACCATGGGACAGTTTATTGGATGTGGTGGTGCAGGCTTGTGAAGCTTTTGGTTCAGACTGCAGGTTATGAAAGGACTCCAGGAGCAGAGCAGTGATTGACGGCTGCAGCTCTTAACTTCAATGTAAGGCTGAAATGGGGAGGTATAAAATGTAATGAGTTGGAACAGGAAAGCCAGTAGGGAATATTAAGGCTGGTACAGTTTCAAAGAGGTGTGTGCAGTTAGGGAAAATGATGTTATTCCACCCCAGTGACTTATGAAAGTGCCAGGGATTGATTATCTGGGGACCACTATTTAATTGTGTACAGTCATAACCTGCCAAGGTGCTTCTTGCTGCCAGTTTTTGCCCTTGTGGAAAAGAAAATAAACCTGTTTAAGACTTCAGAAGGGCACATGGCTGTTCCCACAAGCAGCACTTGGGTATATTCCCATCTTTAAAACTGGGCTCAGCCTTCAAACTTTGGCTAATTTGTAGTTCCTGCAGGATTTCAAGCTTCTGTAAATACACTGCTTAAGAGGGAAAAATGATTTCTTCTTCCAAAACAGGGGGAAAGATTACTAGTTTTCATTTTTAGTCTGTAGTAGTGTCTTTTTTTTTTTTTTTTCTCCCTCTGGAGAAAGTCCTTTTCACTTTAACATAGTATATTGGCACTTTAAACTGTATTTTCTCTTTAATAGAGGTGGTCCTTTAATTAAACATTTAATTGCACAGAAGCCAAAGAACAATCAAAAACATTCTAGCCTGGAATTGGTTATAAATGGTATCTTAAGAGGTACCCTTTGGGAGACTTTGAGTCTTTGCATTGGAATTTTGAAGATGAGCAGAGTTTGAAGCTGTTAAGTACGTGTCTTTGGCTCTGCGGATTCACTGTGGGGGGGTGGGTTTGGCACAGAAGCCCCCACCTCCCGGGGCTGTGTGTAAGGCTGTGTACGTTTTCATCATCTGCACTGCTGGAGTTGGAGTTTAAAAAGGCAGTGCTCAGAACATTGGCCCCAAATGTCAGTTCTTGTTGGCCACATCACTGCTGGTGGTTTTAGCAGAAATCCTGAGCCTGCTTGCTTGCCTAGGGCAGTAGTGTGGCTATTGCAAAACACAGCTCAGGGGGGAACCCATAAACCAGAGCCTTTGCATCTTCCCATGTACCTGGAGAAATCCGGTGCCAGTAAGACCAGATCAGCGCAGAGGCTGGTCCCATGAAGCACTTAGCATATTACTTTCAGATGCTTAAAACGAAAAGACAGAAGGGGAGAAAAGCCATCTGGAGCATTCTTGCCTTGGGGCGCTGTGGCTGTGCGTACAGCTGCCAGAGGAAAGCCTTTGGCCTGTGCTCCACCAGTTTTGGCAATGACCAGTGTATGTCAGAAACTGCAAATGTGAAGATTGCCACTTCTGCTCAGCAGATTGTAGAGCAGTAAGGCATGTTCACTAACTACTCCAGAGAAAAGGGCACCAGCTAAATTGTGGGGAAAAAAAAAAAAAAAAAAAATCTGCGTTCTGCCTTTTGGCTAATTCTAAAGTTCAGCTTGAGGGAACTGATTTGTGGTGCTCCAGCTTGGATTTGCTGAAGGAAAGCTCTTGACTCCTTAAGGCCTCTCAGTGACAAATCTCTGGATTTCCCCCAGGGGCTGCTGTTTGACCAGTCTTCTCCGTTTTCACAGAAGACTGTTCCTGTACAAATGAACTGCCCTAAATGAGAGCACTGCAGCTGAGTTCTAGTGAGTTTGCACAGAAACAAACCTCAGCTGTGGCAGAGATTGCCAGAAAGGGTGCAGCTAATGGGGTGAGCTGGGGGGTTGCAAGACAGCAGTGAAACTGGTGAGTCTCCAATATGTATTGTGAACCATGGTTTAAAATCATTATATAAAATTATCCAGATGAGTTAATATTTTAGTTTGGCCAAAAACTTGATCCCTATTTGTTTAAAAAGCTTATGTTGATTTTCTTTTTAATTAGACTCATTAAACATGGTGACATTAGCACTGTACATCATGGTGCTTACTAATGGATCTTTCCCTTGCAAACAGGCCTGCTTTGAGAACACCTCATGCTCATGCAGTGGAGCATTGGTGATGCTGCTGTGGCACTCAGGGCAGCTAGTAATGAGTTGTCCATTTGCAAAGTCTTTCACATTGAGAACAGTTGCTGAATTGCAACAACCCTTAGCAGGTCAGCTCATAACTATTGTTAGGATCCAGAACAAGTAGTATAAATGGAAAACTATGGAGTAATAACATAGAAGAATGCACACTCGTCTTATTCATAGGTGCTTTTAAGGCATTTGGCAACAACAGACTTTTTTTTTTTTTTTTCTAGTAATCAAGTAATTGTCATCTGGAATTGACCATATTTTAAAAATGTTGCTTAGAAGCATTATTTTCCATGCTACAATTTTACCTTAATTTTAAAAATCGTATATCATTCCACTCTCAAATCAATATTCAGTTAGTTATTCACTTCCATTTTCATAACAAAAGTCAATATTAGCTCCAGCAGAGATTTATTTCCTTGAATCAATAAACCAATGTGTGGCAGTACATATTTTAACAGGAGAGCAACTAGGATTTGCAGGAGGTGTTTTTACTATATCATCATATGGTGACTGGAAGACAAACTGTTAAAATGAAAGAGGTGTAAGAATAGAGAGGAGGAGTTACCTGGAAGGTCAAGGGATCCCACTTGGAATTTTCTGCACATTTATTTGCACTGCTGAATGTAATTGTGTTCCTTACCTGCATGATCCTTCTAGAGCAAAAGTTGTTTCACAGTTCTGTTGGTAGGAAACTGTGATTCCTGATGTGTGATGAGGTGATACTGCGAGTACTTTTTTCTTTCTAACACTTAAGCAGTAAAATAAATAAGGTGTCATCGTTTTGTTGCACTTCAGACACATGGAGATCAGTGGTCATATTTTCAGCATAGGTCTACTTCTATTTAAGCACCTAAATGGAAAGTTCTGATTTTTTGCAACAGCTTGGTGTTTGTGATCAGACCGCTTCACCTGAGTAATACACCATTCTCTGTTCCCTTTTTTTAAGAGCTCCTCAGAGCTGGTTGTACATTGCTCACATTCTAACGCTGTGCAGAGCTAAGTTTGCAGCTCTGTAGTTAAGCTCCCACTTCTTTGGTAAAACAGTGAGGCATTGCTCTGGGACTTCCTTTTTCAGATTAAGGATATTTTCCAGTCCCAGGTGTTATTAGGTTCATATTAAACTATAATGACTATGGAATAAAGGAGAAATGCATATTAATCTTATAGTATTTAAAAATTATTTTTATTGTGCATAATTATTATTTGGGTTAGCAAATGTGACTCCCATCTACAAGAAGGACCAGACAAGGAGGATCTGGGGAACTACAGTCCTGTCAGTCTGACCTCAGAGCCAGGGAGGGTCATGGAGCATTTAAATCGCCTTGAGTGCCATTACACACCGTGTACAGGACAGCCAGGCCATCGGGCCCAGGCAACAGGGGTCCTTGAAAGGCAGGTCCTGCTTGGTGAACCCAACCTCCTCCTACGACAAGGTGACTCACTTAGTAGATGTGGGAAAGGACGTGGTAGTTGTCTACCTGGACTTCAGTAAAGCCTTTGACACTGTTTCCCACAGCATTCTCATGAAAAAAACAGTCTGCTTATGGCTTGGATAGGTGTGTGCTCTGCTGGGTAAGACACTGGCTGGACGGCTGGGCCCAGAGAGTGGTGGCGAATGGAGCTAAGCCCAGTTGGCAGCTGGTCATGGGTGGTGTTTCCCAGGGCTCAGTATTGGGGTCACTTCTGTTATAACATAACATAACAGAATATCAGTAATCATATCAATGATCTTGATAAGGAGATAGGATGCACCCTCGGTAAGTTTGCAGATGACACCAAGTTTGGAAGAAGTGTTTTGAGGGTCAGAAGGCTTATCAGAGGGACCTGGATAGGTCTGAGGCCAATTGTATGAGTTTCAACAAGGCCAAGTGCCAGGTCCTGCACTTAAGCCACAACAACCCCAGGCAGTTCTACAGACTTGGGGAAGAGTGGCTGGAAAGCTGCCTGGCAGAAGGGGACCTGAAGGGACTGATGGGCAGCCAGCTAAATATGAGCTAGCAGTGTGCCCAGGTGGCCAAGAAGGCCAAGGGCATCCTGGCTTGTATCGGATCTAGTGCAGCCAGGGAAGTGATCATCCCCCTGTACTTGGCACTGGTGAGGCTGCATCTTGAGTGCTGTGTTCAGTTTTGGGCACCTTAATACAGGAAAGATATCAAGGTGCTGGAGTGAGTCCAGAGAAGATCAATGGAGCTGGTGAAGGGTCTACAGCACAGATCTTATGAGGAGCAGCTGAGGGAACTAGGGCTGTTTAGCCTGGAGAAGAGGAGGCTCAGGGAAGACCTTGTCATTCTCTACAACTACCTGAAAGTAGGTTGTAGTGAGGTGGCTGTTGGTCTCTTCTCCCAAGTAACAAGTGGTAGGACGAGAGGAGATGGCCTCAAATTGCGACAGGGGAAGTTTAGCTTGGATATTAGGGAAAAATTATTCAATGAAAGGGTTATCAAGCTCTGGAACAGGCTGCCCAGGGAAGTGGTTGAATCACCATCCCTGGATGTATTTAAAAACCATGCAGGTATGGTACCTAGGGATGTGGTTTAGCATTGGATTTGGCAGTGCTGGGTTAACGGTTTGACTTGATGATCTTAAGTCTTTTCCAAACTAAACTATTCTATGATTATGTCTATGAATGTGCTATTATTAATTATTATAAGCTGCATACCAGTTGTGAGGAACTACCAATAACATTAAGAAGGCTGGATGCACTCCAGGGAACTTCATCTGGGGTCCACTGTCACTGATTGACTCTCTTTTTAATAACTATTCTATTCCTGCTACAGGTACTGAGCAGGGTGGTGATAAACCTGAACGGCATTGCCTGTGGAGAGAGAACTTGTATGTGGTGATGTATTGTCAATATTGAAGGCAGCACAGCTTTGGGTTATGGAGAATCCATAACCCTGTGGAGCTTTGTACATGTTGCAGATACACCACTTCGGGTTTTTTATTCCTGAAAAGTTTTCAGTGGATTTTTCCATCTGGTTAGAGGGAAGTTGGGAAAGCTCAAGAAATTAAATTTTACCCCTAACAATCAAAAGCCCTATAAAATCAGTCTTGACTTGTGAAAGTTCTTATATTGGGTTTTTCCATAATGGCCACACACACACACACGTCTTGCACCAGTGTTAGAAGAGTTTCATGCTCTCACAAGTGTCTTGGCTCCTGTATACACATCAAGGATGTCTTACACTTAATCTGTCTGAAATTCCTGGTTGAATAAAGTTAGCTTTTTTTACAAGGCAAAGTATATAGATCTTGCTAGTCTATGCTTCACAGTGAACTTCAATATAATTTGTTGCTGGTAGTTGAACATGAAGATCATTTCTGAAAGTAATATTCTCCAGAATTCTTTAACCATATTTTAGTACAGGGTTTTTTTGTTATTTTTCCTGACTCAGTTTCCTCCTTTAGTGATGCAGACCATTGCTAAGAAAATGGAGAATGAGGAACACCTCCCTGCAATGTATCACTGCTGACCTGAGCCAGGACTTGGGCAAAGCCTTTCTTTTCATGGGCTGCATCTTTTTATGTGCAGCCTTTCAGTATAGTCATGAAGTAATTCACCCTAACTGAAAACTGCTGTAGGAGACTCCTGTACTAGAAATAGAATTTAATATTCTTGGTCCATGAAAACACAAACAGAACAAGGCAAAGGACATCAGTGCTGTTTGCTGAAATTCTTGTATGTCTCAGAGTTCAGCTGCCTGAAGTTGATAGAATTGAGGTTGGAATTGGTTCTCAGTCCAGAAGTGCATTTTGCTACAAGTGTTTTTCAGCATTGCTTTTCTCTTGCAGTGCACTATATTTGATCTTCTGCTGTGAGACAGGCAAGACAATTAGGACTGTGATGCTATGGTAATGAGTGTATAGAGATGGTAGCAACTTCTATATTTAGGCTGCCTTAACATTTCCACTCTAAAGTAATCATTCAAGCTCTAAGTACTCTTACTCAGCTACTGTTGGCAGCAGGCATTTAAGATGTAGCCTTGGATACAATTTTGGAAATTAGATATGTCTCTATGAAATTTTGCTCAGGTCTTCATGAGTTGCAAAGCTTTTGAAAGTTGCTGTTTACAGTCTCTCACTGTCTGTAAAAACAACCAAACAGGACTGAATGTTCTGAAGAGCTGGGCTCAAAAGGGAGTTTGCAGGAGCAGCGCTGAGTCTGTGTGTGGGAGCATTTCAGATAATGACAGACCATGGACGTGTCCCCCAAATACTGCTCCAGATATACATGTCCTTTGCCATTAAACCTGTTAGTTTAAGCATGGTATTAGGCTAAGGTGACTGTTACAGCCGGATTCAAACTGCCATCTTTGTGCATTACTTCAGTGCATAACAAATGCATATAGGGACCAGCTTAGATTTCCATGTGTTGTAGAGGAGAGCTGTATGTCAAGCGGACTACTAAGCATGTCTGTCAGAAGCCATCTCCTTATAGTCAGTCCATCAGTCATGCATTTTGAGGCAACAAGATCTGCTGAACAAGGCTTTCAGCATTGCATTCCTCCACTGCACCATCCCCTCACTGGGGGCTATTCTCACAGAAGACTTTTGTAAATGAAGTTGGGCTCTTTGCTCTAACTAAAGCCAATCTAGGTGTTTCCAGAGAGGTACAGATGAAGAGGGCTTCCCTTCCTTCCAGTATACTAAAAACTAGTTTTCTTAATCTCCAAGACACTACGAACAGATGGGTCACCAGTCACAACAGTTTAATGCCTCAGACCAGCTACTAAAATCTGGATGAGTGCACATATACCTTGCCCTTTTTCTGGCTGTAGTCTCTCCCTATGTGATATTTAGAGCAGTGAGAAGAAAAAAATGTTTTATTTATTTTTCTTGTTTTCAGGTAGCCATGACTTCCACTATTCTTTCTACATTAATACAATGACATGAAATCAATGTTTGTCTCCATTGTAAGCTTTCCTTTACACAGAACTAGCCAACAGGGCTCTAAATTTTGGCTGGCTGTGAAGGTCAGGAAGGCATAAATACTTAGATGAAACAAACTCTTTTCCAGTGTATTACTCCTAATCTTTCATTTTAACTGGCCCTGAATGAGTAGAAGTCTGTGTTTACAAAAAGAAATAAGTGTGTTCATACATGTCTTTAACAGCTCTCAAGAGTCCTGTTTCTGTAACAGCCTTATTAATGTTTAAAATGGGAAAACAAACGAAATATTTAAGGTAAGAACACTGCTCACTTTATGTAGTGCTTTCCATCTGAAGATAGACCCAAGCGAGATCTTACCGAGTACTGTCTTGTCAGGCTTTCAAAGCCAAAACAAAACAAGCAAATTAACTGAAGTTGGCTTTGCCTATCTCTTTAATTACTGCTAGGATAATGAGATCAGGTTTTCTTGTTTTGACAGTGTCACTGTGAAACTGGAGGGTATTGTGGACTATTAAGTGATCTTTTAATTATGGAAGAACAGTTCAACTGCAACCCTAAAGTCGTGCAAGCAGAAGGTATTTTGATCAGATTGTTTAGATGAGGCTGGAGGAATGGAAATTTCAAGTTAAGATGTGTCTGCTGTGAAATAAGCACTTGATACCTTGTAACCTACAATTGCAAAAGTCGTTCCTCTAATTTGTTTTTTGACATGGCTTGTGTGTAAATGTGCTTGCTGCTCAGCAGAGCCCGTTCGGGGCGGCGGAGGCAGGCCTGCCCGAGCAGCAGCACGCCTTCGGGGCCTGAGCTGCTTCTGCGGGAGCGGCCCGGGCGGGGGCCTTTAGGTGTGAGCCCATGAACTGCCTTCTGTTTCAGCATCGATACGGGTATGTTAAATGCAGCCCCTCCTCAGTACTTCGGGTTCAGATTTCAAGTGTCAAATGCTCTAAACGGGTCAGGCTGAGCTGCTGCGTTAAGGCTGTGAGGTTGTGCTTCCTGAGCTGAAGTGGGCAGGGCCGGAGGGTTTTGCGCTGCTGCCAGCGGCCGAGAGCTCGGCAGGCTGCTCCCCACTCTGGGCTGGTTTGTGTGACAGTAGCCTCTAGAGGTTCCAGTAGGAATTAAAGCTCACTTCACTAATGGCTGCACATTGTATGCTGTCCATACCTTAAAGGGTGGACTGAAAAAGACAGGAAAGAAAGTGTAAACCAAGGCTAAGATTGCAAGCAAGCGACCTTCCTCGCTATGTGCATTGCTTGGTAGACAGTGCTCTGGCCTCTTGCCTGCCCCCATTTGACCTAGGAGAGGAATGGAATTTAGAGAAGCTATTTGGGGTAGAAATCATTAATCTGTTCGTAGCCTACATAAGTGACCATCCATGTTTGTCCAGGAACAGAAGAGGTAACTTTTCTGAGCGTTACCTATGCCACGGGAAGGAGGTTGTGTTAGGTGGGTCATTACTGTTAGCAAAGTCAAGCTGTCACTGGTAATCACTTAAAGGCAATGTTCAGGGAGAATACTGCAGCATGATAGAGCTGTGACCACAGTGCTTGGGTTTGGTTTTCTAACACAGCCTCTGGATTCCTGTTTGGAGTCTCATGCAGTGCTCGACAGGGGGCCTGTAAAGGTGGTTTTCTGCTCTGTGAGCTGAACGCGCATGCGTAGGCCAGGTGCTGGGCAAGCAGCACAGTGTGTCACTGAGAGGGAGCAGGCTCCTGCTCTTCCATTCATGCGGCTGGACCTGATGACCACTCTCTGATCTTCCTCCACAGCCGAGCTGTTACAAAAGCAATTGCATTTTTGGCAGAAGAGTTGTGTCTCCCCTCGTGTTATGCTGCAGCAGCATAACCATCAGGTGGAGTCTTGCTTTGTCTTCTGCCTCATGTAGATCTCTTGTGTTTCAGATCGCCTACGCTGCAGTGGACTGTGCCAAAGAGCAGAATCATGACCTGTGTAAGCAGGAGGGGGTTGATGGCTACCCCACCTTCAACTATTACAACTATGGGAAATTTGTAGAGAAATATACTGGAGAAAGAGGGGTAAGTGAAAGAAAGAGTCATCACCTGATACAAGGGGAAAGTCTCCTCTGCCTCTCTGCCTTGCAAATAAAAACTGTGAGGTAAATTTTTATAATGCTGAAAGAACATTTAACTGCTTCTGTTACTGTCTTACATGGATGACTCATTGCGTACCACACCCCTGTACATCTCTGCATTGGGGACGTACTTGATCTATTTTAGGAATGTGAGAAGAGGAAAAAGGAGTAGTTTTGGCAATGCTTTGTTGTGTATTTTATTCTTTAAGCTTAAGTCTGAAAGCGAATTTGGACTGAGTGGAAGTGAAGAGTTTATTGTATGGACTGCTGCTAGGTGCAGAAAAGCCAGAAAATAAACGACTTACTCCTATCAGTTTTGGAGTTGGATCACTCATGTACTGCAAACATGTTACACGTCCACCAGGCTGCCAAATGGTGACAGACCATTGGTTTTATAGCAGGGACAAAGCTGTCCTTTGGAGACTGGGGGAAACTGAATATCTCATTCTCCCTGAATCAGATTCACTCCTGGAGCTCGGGATGGAAAGACCAATCGTGCCATCTAGCCCATGGACTGAAGTTTAATTCTTTTGTCCTTCTGTGGCCAACTAATTATATGCTATAAGTACATGGGGCAGAAATGGCATAATGCCTTTGGTGGTTGTAAAGTGCCTGAAAATAAGAAAGCAGTCTAATTATTTGTGTGCGTTCTTTGTCATAACTGCTTAGAGGGAGGTTACTTCTCAGCAGTGATTGATTGCCTGGAGAAGCTAGAATCTGCAAGGAAAACTTGGGGTCTTCATGCCTTCCAGTGATTTTGATAAAAGAACCTTGCCTGAAAGTTATCGCTGCAATTACAGATTGCCAAATTATAGGGAAGTGTGAAGAAAAAAAGCCAGATTCTGAGGTTCTTTGTCAGTCAGGATGTGATGTTAGGGAAGTCTTCATGGAGCTTTACCTCCCAGTTTTCTTTAGCATTAAGACCCTAGTAATTGCCATTTTATGGTGCTAATCCATTTATGGTACTAATGGATACTGTTTAGTTACGATTATGGGTCCTTTCTTAAAAGTAAAGATGGGTGCAGTACCCAACAATTAAGTAAAATTTCAGCCACAATTTTTGTATTTCTAACCCATACTTACAGAAATTGTATATGAAAGGAAGAATTTGTGGTGGCTGATAAAAAGAATTTATCAAGACAGGAGTGCTCTGAGGTCACAGCAGCTGGGAGATATTATCCCTATGCTGGAAAGTGGACTGACTAATCCCCTACGTACAGCCAACCCTTTCTTGGGTAGAAATAAATTACCAAACAGGAACATCACAGGCTCTCTGCTGCTGACAACAGTGTTCCCCCTGCACCTTTCCTGGGACCTATGGTCTTCTGCTTGTGCAGCATCAAGTTAGGTTTTGTTATAATCCTAACACAGTAATACTGAAGACCATGTTTAGCACAGTGCCTTCCATGGAGTTTACAGGTCTGTTCACAAATCTGTTTCAGTAACAAGGGAATGTGCTGTTGAAAGGATTTCTCATGAGCATAACACCTTTTGAACCATGTTGGCCCACCGCCTCCTACTTTGCAAAAGAAATCTCAGGAGAGGGCAGTGGGAGGCAGGGGACCTGTTTTCTGTTCCCAGTTCTGGCACTAAATCAGTAGATGTCCATGAGCATTTAGTTCGGTGTGATGCAGCTGGTGTTTCATCATTTCACATGGGCAGGGAAGAAGAGAGGCGATGGCAGCTGCCGTGGGAGCAACACGACGTGCTACAGCAGGAGCCATGGCCAGCAGAGCAGGAGCTCTCAGCTCCTTGTCCCACCTCAACACTGGAGCACTGGCTGTTGGAATGAGCACGAACCCCCCAGTAGGAGCCTGTGAGGGGTCTTCCATGTATCTAAGGGAATTGCAATTCCATAGTAGAGATCTTAGGCCATTTTACCCCAAGCAACTTGAGCAAGGAAGAGTCATGACACCCTCTGCCTGAAGCATACTTTAAATGACTTCCAGAGACACAGCTTTAGAAACTGGTGTCTTTTCATGAGGGCTACTGATTGCCAGATGTCTCTAGATGATGTATGGCCAAAACTTGTCACATTGGTTTTCTTCAGTGGAAGAAAGCCTGGAGAAGAGAAGACTCTGGAGGGACCTTGTAACTGCCTTCCAGTACCTGAAGGGAAGCTACAGGAAGGCTGGAGATAGACCTTTCACAAGAGTGTGCGGTGACAGGACAAGGGGAAATGGTTTTAAACTGAAGGAGAGTAGGTTTAGAGTAGATCTTAGGAAGAAGTTCTCCAGTACAAGGGTGGCAAGACTCTGGAATAGATTGCCCAGAGAGATTGTGGATGCCCCCTCCCTGGAGATGTTTAAGGCCAGATTGGATGAGGCCTTGAGCAATCTGGTCTAGCTGAGAGGCATCTTGAGATGTTGGTTTATGTGATCTATAGTGTCTTTTCTAACCTAAGCCATTCTACAATTCTCTGAAGAATAGTGAACGGTTTTAGAAGAGTATTTTGTAGTTCAGCTTTCTCAAATGTTTCCCATCTTTGGGGCTGTTTTTTTTGTTTTGTTGTTTTTTTTTAAGTCAACCTTTGACTTCTGTTTCTTGTTCTTCATCTCCTTGCGTTTTCCCTCTTTATCACCAGTTTTGACCGGTGTGTTTCAGGATTGCTTAAATGTGAAAATAGGATCAGTGTTACTTGCTCAGACAAGTATAGTGTTGGTGTACCAGTGGATAGTGTGTTCAAACACAGGTGTTCACACCTCCACTCTGCTGAGCCTTTTGAAATGCCTGTGAGTTGTGCTTAGAGCTTTCCTTGCAAAAGGAAACTGCTGGCATCCAACAGCCCTAGATAATCAGTAACCCTCAGTTGTTGAAACACAGATGTTGGCATCTAGGCATCCAGATTTGAAATGGTTTCACAATAATTTCAGTAGTAACTTGAAAAAAGGTAATTGCCATTATCTGGATGTGTGGAAAACAAAGATCGTGGGCAAAACTGTTAAGGTATCAGGAACAGTGGCAAATGTGCACAGCCACAAATGATCGTCTAACTGCTTTCAGAATGACACACTAGTATACAAAAGTGGCTTGAAGTGTCTGAGTGTTTTTGACAAAAACAATCAGTGGCACTTCTAGGAACAGATTTTACCTTGTCCTGTGAGTTTTAGGAGCTTTTTTCTTTGTTCCATCTCCTCAAAGCTTGACATGTGGCATCTGCACAGATATTTTCCCTCTGAATTGCAGTGGAGCAGCACTGGATCAGAGGACTGCACGATCACAGAATGTTTTGAGTTGAACGGGACCTTTAAATGTTGTCTAGTCACTGCTCACTGCAGAGGGGTTGGACATCTTTAACCAGAGCAGGCTGCTCAGAGCCCTGTCCAGTCTGACCTGGAATGTTTCTAGAGATGGGGCATCTACCACCTCTCTGGGCAACCTGTTCTATTGTTTCACCACCCTCATCATAAAGAATTTCTTCCTTCTATCTAGTCTAAATCTCCCTTCTTCTAGTTTAACACCATCACCCCTTGCCCTGTTGCAACAGGCCCTGCTCAGAAGTCTGTCCACATCTTTCTTATATGCCCCCTTTAAGTACAGAAGGGCTACAGTAAGGTCTCCTTGGAGCCTTCGCTTCTCCAGACCAAACAACCCCAGCTCTGTCAGCCTGTCCTCACAGCAGAAGGGTAACAGGGATGGGACAATGCAGAAGCAGTAACAGCTCCATAGTTTATATTCTGCCATAGGATACAGAAATTAAAAGTGTTCTTGATGGATTGTTTTTGTTTGTTTGTAAAGGCATGACCCATATTTTTCTTTCTTCAAAACCAGGAGTCTGGATTCATTGCTTTCATGCGAACCTTGAGAGAAAGAGACCATGAAAGAGTAGGAAAGAAGAAGGAGGAATTGTAGTTTCTGCCTCAAAAGAAGCTTTCCGCTGCACTGTGAATGGTTCCAGGTCTTTTGTTAATACACCTGAGACTTCACATATCCTCAAGACAGAGACTTTTTTTTTTATAAACCGCCATGGCCATTTTGTACAATTTTGAAATAAAGTGAAACCACTTGATTTTTAAAAAGAAAAATAAACTAGAATGTTGCCATAATGTTTTAAAGAAAACAGCATTTTCTCTCATGTTGTGAGACTATGCCCACTGACACTCCTATGCAATATTTTTGTAAGTCTGTAGTGTGTCTGTAGGTGATGTTGTTTGATAGGTTGAATTTTTTTTTTAAAGGTATTGCAGTACCTGTGAAAAAATGAAGGGGAGGGAACACTTTTTTTTTGTTTGTTTCTTTCATTTTTTGGTTTTGTGGTTTATTTTGTTTTAAATCAGTGAAGGAAAATGGGACTTGTAAGAGACATTTATCCAATTGCAGTTTTACATTCTCGTGAAATAGTTACATGTTCTTCAGTGAGATTTGGGGGAACAATTTTAAGGTGCTCAGGGATAAATAAGGTATCTGAGTTAATGAAGACATTAATATGGACCAGTCCAGATCTGTTGATTTCATTTTATCTCTCTGGTCTCTAAATCAGGACTGTTTACATATGTTTATAGAATGTATAGAGTGAATGAAGCCAAGTATCAAAAATCAGCAGAGGATAAGTAAAATTAAACTAAACCCTTAGTTTAATTAAGCCCATTGTCAAATGCATCTGTAAATTATGGCAGTGGTTATCTTATAAGGGTACAACAGTTACCCTTGCAGGGTGTACATTCTCCCTTCAAATTATGATTGGGTCATGTAAAATGTGTTGGGAAGTGTTCAGCTGTTTTGACAAATGCGTAATATTTTGATGACACAGTGATCGTGTGTATTGCGTGTTTACATTCCAAAAGTTTACCTGTGTTTTATGTGGGATTTGTCCTTTTTGCTCTTTAAGGAGTTGCATAAACAATCTCTCTGACAAAATCATCACTGTAAAACCTGTATTAGCAGCATTGAGATGTGCTACACTCCTGATTATTTTTTTTAAAAAAAAAAAAGAACATTGATCTGCAGATACTTGTGTTCACAGGAGGGGAGAGGGAGGGGCAGGAAGTTGTGATTCACTTTGAACTAAAAATAAATTTTTAGAAAGCCAAGTATTTTTATCATTGGCCTTGTTCAGCTTATTCCCCACTGGGTGCACAACTCTAGCGGGCGGTGGTTTAGGAGGAGCCGGTGTGCGCAGGATGGGTGCCCAGCACCCCTTTGCTGTGGACAGCCGGGTGCCCAGGAGTGCTGGGCAGCATGCTGGGCAGTGCAAGTGTTGGCCTACACCTGCCTTAGCACTGAACGAGCAGACAAAAGGGCTTTTTACAGTGAAGGACCATGCCTTGGCTCTGAAATCTTCCTCTTCCTCCTCAGCTGCCCATCCCGTTTTCTTTCACTAAATTGGATGCTCAGTGAAGGCTGTGCTATGGACAGCTCGGTGTTGTGCTGCTCGGGAGGTGAATGGCATCTTCCCTCCTTTCTCGGTAATTTTCCCTCTCTTCTCTCTTGCCCAATTAATGGCACTGTATGTTTGGCACTAGATAAGCTGCCAAAGCCATTAGTGAGTAATGTGGAATACCAGTAGCCTGATTGGCCCTGTACGGTAGCCAGCTTGTTAACCATGACATCAATTTGAACAGTGACGGAGCTGTGCCAAGTATCTTCTCCTATGAGGCACCTGATGAGTCTCTTCACTCAAAAGAATCACCTATCTCATAGTACATAATATTCTAGTGTGAAAGTAGTTTAATTTATTGTTTCTTACTGTGTTCTGTTTTTTTTCTGTTAGCATGGTTAGTTCAAGTTGGTTTTTGTGCTTTTCCATAAGGTCATGGTAGTTCGTTCTTTCAAGCTATCCTCACATTAGTAACAAGCATTCTGCCCTGCATTTAGGAAATAATATATATTGATGCCATTTGATTTGAAACAAGAGTTCCTTTGCTTAGCAGCAAGCTATCAAGTATGATCAGAACTTACTGCAGTTTTTTGTAAATCTCAGAGTCAAAGCAGCTGCTGTTAAAGAAACAGTCTCCGGAAATGCTTGAGCATTTCTGTGCATAGGCTGTGCCTGTGTTTGCACTAATTGCTGAGAAATGTAGACTTCTCCAAAAAGAAAATAAAATCATAGCTTGCCAATGATGACATCACTTGTCAGGATCATTCTGAATTATAGGCTTTAGTAAATGTTTAGGATAGGACAATTACACACTGTGCTTCAGACCAGTAATTCCTTACAGCTGGTTACACCATAATAAAATTAAAATTAAGGATTCTCGTTTTACCCTTCAGTCTTTTGTCAGTTACTTTTTGGACTTGGTCATTCATTTTTTCTTGGCTAATCATGTGTTAATGCACAAATATAAAATATTTGAGAATAATTTACCTTCTGTTACAGGGTCATGACTCATCTGTTTTATAGTCTGAATGGTTTTTGAAAACCGCAGTATTGAACACCATGGATGATTACATCAAATGGCTGACAAAAGCCTTAGTTACTGTGAACTAGAGTGTACCATGAGCTCGGAGCTTTCCTTCCAAGCCTTTTTAATTAATGGACCAGGTCTGGATCTTGGTTACACTGTGATGATTCTGTTGCTTCTAGTAAAGCAAAACTTGATGTTTATGTTTGCTAGTGAGGTCAGTTTATGTTTGTATTTGTATCAGTCAAGTTGAAATTGAAATGCTTTAAAATTTTTTTCTATAAACTGTGAATGAAAAGTATCTTACATGTGAGAGCTCTTATTCTGTGCAATTAAAGGCTTGGGCATTTCACACATGCCGAATTCCCAGCCTGTCATAGTAGATGCACAGCCCAGGCGTTCCACGTAGGAATTTCTGCCGTGGTTAAAAGTGAGTAATCTGAGCTTTCAAATCATGAATCATTTATCAGCAAGAAACTTAATTGCTGGTAACAAATGGTTTGCAGTGAATCAGAGATTCTGCTCTCATAATTATGGGTTTGGTCTTCCACGCCTTTTAAGATGTGATTCAGAGCTATTGGACATCTGCTACACTGTTAACCCTAAGCAGAGGGGGTCTATGAAGAGGGATAAAACAGGGAGGTGCAGAGTGGCCGAGAGGGGACTGTGCATCGCTTCTGTCGTCGGCGTTGCTTTAAACAAGGTATAAATAGCCTGCAGGTCTGTGTGAGTACTGTTGTGTGGTTGGGCCAAGAGATGAAGGGTAGCAGGACCAAGAATTTTGGGCAGACTAGTAGCAGCTGGATAGGAAATAATTTCCCCATCTAATGAAAGAGCTTGAGATGTTGCATTTGTTTCATCCACCAAAAAGTGCGGAAAGGAAGCCTGGACAAGATCCCAGAAGAGTGAATGCTCTGGGATATGGGAGACCCGGGCTGGAGTCCCAAAATGAGCATAAGCTTATATCCCAGTCCCCTGCAACCTGAGAGGATAATTTAGCTTCTGTTGTAAATCTCTGACTCAATAACTCTGTCCTTATTTGTTTAAACTAGAGCAAGTCCTACATGAGAGACTGTAAGAGACTTACTTTCCAGTCTGAATCCATAAAAGCAACCTAGCAAATCTCAATTTCCTCTTTCCTCACCCCTGTAAAACTGCATTCTGTATATGATAGCCCCACTGGCCCCTAAACCCCTCCCAGCTAGTTGCAGTTGGGTGAAACAGCCTGAGGGAATTTTTCTAAACTCCCACCCAGACCGAATTAGGTCCCCAAATCTTGCTGACGTAGAATGTTCTCAATAGTTATCTACAAAGATGGATTGATACTAATGGTGAAAAAAGATTAGAAGGCTAAGGTCTATGTTCTTGCAGCATTTAATTTGTGAGTAAAAAAGCAGATGCAACTCCCATCATGGGTAAGCTCTAAGAGACTGCTTCAGACAATCTCGTTTCAGATGGAATTACTTCATGGGTGATTTTGATTTTAGAGGCTAACTGTTTTTCGAAAGAAAAGTCGAGACTTGGTGACTTAGCCTACAGGTATTTTCTTAATCTGTTCTCCTTTGAAAAAATAAAAATTGAAATCGTTCTCCCTGTTCTTGATGGTGCTGTATTATGAGAAAAAAATAAAAGTTGCCTACATGGATTTCCTAGAATAATACTAAACCCTTGCCAACTGCATTTTACAAACTACGAAACAAGCCACTTGCTCAAAATGAGTCTCAGG
This sequence comes from Merops nubicus, assembly GCF_000691845.1. Taxonomy (NCBI): domain Eukaryota; kingdom Metazoa; phylum Chordata; class Aves; order Coraciiformes; family Meropidae; genus Merops; species Merops nubicus. Next base: position 33,468 of record NW_008631582.1, read on the forward strand.
GGAGTGGGGACTGTTGTCCACGTGCACCTCATTTTAATTTAATAGGCTTACTTCAGTGCGGTTGGGTCTGTAGTGGTACACGGGGACTGCAGAAGTAAATTCTGAAAACTGAGGGGGGAGTGGGGAATAATTTCCTGCTTTTATCAGCAGGTGCTGGGCGCCGGGGCCAGAGGCTGTCGCTTGCTCTGCCTTTGCCAGCCCAGCGTCCCTGGGCGATCCGTGGCCCCGCCGGCACCCAGGGTGCAGCCCTTTGGCTAACCCGGTAGTGTACATAGCTGCTCTCTGCTGGAACCAATTGGAAACCAAAATTTCTCCCGTTATTTTTTTTGGCTGGTCATGAGAAGATGCTGTGCTTTCTCTGTGCGTCCTGCTTTTATTTTCTGATTAAGGAAGGAGCGTATCTGGGTGTTTCTACAAAGGAAATTACTCCAAATGCTGTTTTATCTGCTGGCAGCCAGGACTTCTGGAGCGCCCGACTGACCAGCACCACTGAAACACTCCCTGCAAAGCACCCTCGCCTGGCTCGGCTTTTGGCAGGCACTGTATGATGCAACATTGCAAAAAAATCTCAGTATCAAAGGCAGAGATTTCCAGACTCTGGTTTCCAAGAAGTTAAGCTGAACTGTAAACTCTGTATTCATCAGCCCAGTGTAGCTGGTTTTGAGGTCAGAAAAAAAGATGGGCTGTTAGCCCAAAATTTAGGGAATCACGGCTCCAATGCTGGCCCATAATTAAAGCCAGGGGTATGTCTGAGTGTTTTCACCCAGCTGTTGGACCTTGTCCTTCGTTTGTAAATTCCTGCCCCTGGAAATTGTCTGTTCTCCTGCCCAGATCACTCACCACTCCTGCAGGGAGATGGTGCTCCTTAAGGAACAGTTATTTTGTGTTTGCTTAGAAAGCATCATAGTGCTAATTATTCTCATTAGCTTTGAGCCACTAATAAATTATCTTTCCTATTGCTCTTCCATCACTCAGTAATGAGAACCATTTAGTCAGATTTTGCAGATACTGCTGTCTCCCTCTCTACAACACATGATTCCCTGCAAGCATTCATCATAGGAAAAAAGCTTCTACGTGAACAAAATCTTTTCAAATTAGTCTCTTGTGCCCCAGTTAAGTGGGTGTCTACATCGCAGGCATGCAGAAGAGCCTTCTTCATTAATATGTGCAATTCTGTGTGAGCTGATTAGCTCTTGCAGCTCATTTGGTAGCAAATGTGTAAATCCGTCACACTCCAAACGCCAAATATGTGCACAGCTAAATTATGGATAAGTAAGAAACTGCAAGAGTTGGGAGTCTTTACTTGGGGAAAAAAAGTCCTTATCCCATGAATTAAATTAGGGGTCTGGATTTAGCTAGAGCATTTTTCACTCCTCTGCTTTGTCTTTTTTCTGCTTGCAAGAATAATTTTTCCTCTTGTGTTGATGGCCCTTTCTGTATGTGTGGGTGTTTAATTTTGTGCCTAACATTTGTAACAGGCACCTGATATCTAGTCTTTTGTCTCATAAAACAACAATAGCCACAACACAATGCTACTCCTTGCATGCTACATGAAACCAAATAATCAGTTACTGTGTATTATTAATAATCCAGTTACCATAACTTTTTTTGTTCTTTTTTGTCTGAAAAAAAAAAAAGAAACACAAAAAACCAAACAAACAAAACCCAAAAAAAAAACACAAACAAAAACAACAACAACAACAAAAAACCCCAACAAACTTGTGAAGGGCAAAGGAGGAATGAAACTTCTTTTTTTTTTAATGTCTCTGTTTTCTAGCCATAGCAGTGCTGCACAATTACATTAATGTAATAGTGTATGCCAGCACAAGGGAAGCACTAAAAACTGTCACCTGTCTACATGGAGCGGCTGGTCTAGTGCTGCCAACATTAAGTGCCCTCAGTGAGTTGCTCTGGGACCAAACAAGGAAATTGGCCTCAATACTCCTAATTTATGCATGCTTTTACTCCTCTTTGTGCCAAGTAGCTGCAGAGCCAACCCAGCCCCAAGGCCTGGACTCACCCGCTCCAGCCAGACGAGCACCCTCTGTTTTATTTTCTCTTAGCATGCAGAGAAATCACAGTGCAGACCCAGCCTGAGCTCCAACAGAGCAATATGTTGGCATTATCTTCTGTCCGTACAGGTTACGGGGAAAGAGCTTCCCACTTGCCAGAAAAGTCTGATGTGGGAAGCTTTCTCCAAGCAGAGTAAGGGAAGGGGCAGGTCTGTGCTGGCCTGGCCTGCGGTGGGGCTGCAGTCCTCCCAGTGACAGTGTGGACAACAGCTTGCAGGCTGAGCCGTGTTTTTTTCTTTTTTCGAAGGTGGCGGCAGACCTGTCCTGATACAGCAGGAGGAGAACGGGGCTGTGGGAGAGCTGCTCCAGAAACACAGAGCTCTGTGTGATGCTGCCCAGCTCCTGGCAGGTCCTTTAGGACTTTGGGGTTCGTCACCATAAAAGGACAGCCTCAGGACTCCTAACTTTCCTAAAACCCACCTCTCCACCAAAGCACTCCTTAGGTTAGAGAGCAGAAGAAAAGGAGGGACTGCAGGAGTTGCAGAGTTCACCGAGTAATAAAGTTGTGTCTCTCTGGCAAGGTACTGCAGTATTAGGTGCATTAAGTATATTTTGGATGGATGTATAATCTTAATTGTTGTGTATTGTTTGTATTGTAGTCCCAAGATCCAGGTCCTCATTATGCTAGATGCTGCACAAATATACGAGACTGTCATGTATGGAAAGGCTTTTATTATGTAAATAGTCAGGTTGTGAAAAAAGAAGTAGTGTTATCTCTGTTTTACAGATGAGGCAGTAAGAGGAAAAAAAAAAAACAGAAAGCATTTTGCCCAAGGACACTCAAAGTCTGTGGGCCAGCAGTGGACTTGAAATTCCAGTTTTGACATAGTTTGCTACCATCTCTTCTTTCAACTTGTGTACTGCCCACAACATAGTTAAAAATTAAGCACAAAGAAGACAATACCATGTGTAATTTATCCAGTACCTATCAGCTAAATCCTCCCTAGTTGTTCTGTTTCTTCAAAACCTGTGTTTCTTCCATGCCCAATGCCTGAACAAATCAAGTAACTGAACATGTTGTGCTCTGACTTTCTACAGCAGGTATTACGTCTGAGTTGGACAAATATCCTGTTTGTGGGAAGACCCTATTTGATGTTGGCCCATGCCTCAGTTGGAGCAGCCTGCTGAATATATATTCCCATCCTTTCTAAAAAGTGGTATTAGCAATATATAGAATAAAAAAGGATGCATGTACATGTCAGCTAGTGAATATAGTGAGACATCCAATACATTTATAACTGCTACTCGACCTTACCTGCTAGTCAAAAATACATATTGATGTAAATAATCTATACCAAAGACAAATAAAGTGTGGATTTGGCTCAAAAGACACAATATATTTTGCTTTGTGTACATCAATATTTTATGTCAGGCTTCAGGGAAGAGTGTGGGAGGGGAGAATCACAGAAGTCATGACAGTTGCTGGAAAACAGAATAAAATGTAATTGGCATTTACTAAGGCTAGATAATACCAGAGTAATTCAATAGCTTTCTTTGATACAGTAATTAATTAACTAGACAAAGAGGGGAAATCTGACTGCCTGGACTTAATAAAATAGCTGATGAGGAGCTATGTATAAAATTATATCTCCTACCTGGAGAAGTCAGATATATAGAGGAATTGCAAGGCATACACAGTGTTAGAAGATGAGAAGCTGAGCTGTGTTGAAAGGGAATTATTCAGAGCTCAAAAAAAGTCTTAGAATTATTATTGTTTTAATGAATGACCTATTTGGAAAACAGAAATATCTGATTGTTAAAATGTATCAGTCACAAAATTAGGAGGTGTCATCAGCGTAGACAAAGTTCAGAATATCCTACAGCAAGAACTGAATGTCCTGGAAGAGTGAGGCCGCAGAAGCAGTAAGAGCTAGCAGCAGACAAAATTCTGCAGGAAACCAGCAATGACACAGAAAGATTTCTAAATGTTTCTGCCAGTGTGCTGTGGGTGTAGAAAAGGCACCAGAAACTTTGAAATGCAATAGGAGAGAGAATTCCAGAAGATCAAGGAAATCATGAACATACTTGTGTAAGACCCCAGTAAGTTTTTGTTAGGAATAAAGCACATTATTCTGATTGATCGCTTTAAAGGAAGCTGGATTCTTAATCAAACGGGTACAGAAAAGGGCTGCTAAGATGAGGAGAAGACTGGAGAGCCTCTCATGAAAGGGAAGGGTGCCTGTGCAGCTCATTTAGCCTAGCAGCTGAAGACCGAGATGCTGATTACTCTTCGTAAATACATCAGGTAAGGGATATATGAAAGGTAGGCAGTCTTGGCATATGAGCAAGTGGGTATAAATTTGCCATGAATAGTTCAGACTATCAGTTAGGTTATGTTTATCCACCTGCATAGTGAGGGTATAAGAATTACAGAGACAAAACCATACCTAGTTTTAACATGAAGCTCACAAAATATAATAAATGGATTATGTGATCCAGTTGCCTGCGGTACCAAGGGACTGGATTTGATAACCCAGAATGTCCTGCTGGTCTCATGTCTTAGCACATTCCTATGTCTTAGCAGGTTTCTATTATAGTGAGCTACCACCTCCCTTTCATAATCTTATTAGATATTACAGTACCTAATAATCCCTTCAGTCCTAAGAAACCTTTCTATCCTTCTGAATTAAACTTCAAATACAACATCCTAACGGTGGATTACAGACCCATATGTGGTTTTTTTTCTTACTTAGGTAAGTTTGTTGTGGCTATTACAAACAAATACAAATTTCTTTAAGGACCAAGAGTTCCTTGAAGATAAATTATAGTGTTCATGACAAAACTATGGTAGCAAATAATAATTTTCTTATTTATTGTAATTTATTAAATAGCTCCTAATTAAATTATTGTCTTCATGAAGTTATCAGCTTGGAATGGCTTTCTCTTCTATGAAAATATTTAAATACCGAGTACCAATATGTTCAATTACAGTCATGTAGGAAACTAAAGGAATTACGTGTACCAGGACTATATTGACGTGGCTTTCCAGATCAGCTGCTTGTACCAGAGAGGCAATAAAGTAAGCAGAAAAGTCTCAAAGAGAGACGCTTACTGTTGGAATGGCTTGGGACACAATCATCAGAAAAGCTCACTGGTGTTATTTCTGTAAGCCCGCAACACTGATGGCCTTGTAAATAAAAATGCATTAACAACATGTCGCTTTTCAAACTAATTGAGATGCAGCGTGAAGATTACTTTCCAGAAACATGATGTTCTTTATGCAAGAGATCATGCTGGGCCCTGCTGCAACAAGAGCCATTAGGATAACGTCGTATTTTGTTCTAACATCTGCATTTATTACCAGTGAGATACTTTATGTGAAATTATGAGGTGGCTTCAGACTTGTAAAGCCCTTGAGAATTAAACGCTATTGTTCCATGAAAGAAGCTCTTCTGCCCAGCACAGGCCCTTGTGACTGAATCAGCGGAGAAGGCTTTGAGAGGAGAAACAAGGAAATAAACTGGATGTTGTGCTGATGGTTTTTATGACCTTGCTCACACTTCTGCTGATGCTGTGTTAGCAAGAACAGTTCATTCCAGTGAATAAAATCTTAGCTTTTGTGATTACGGACAGAGGTTTCTCTAAAACCCCTAAAATCAGATGCAATTTTTCCGGAGTGCACAAAAGGAAGTCACGGGTTCTTAGCCAGTACTGTGATTTCAGGAGCCTGATTCAGAGTTTTAAACACTCGCAATGAAGCTGGACTGCACTCAACATAAATTTACTGATTCAACGTATCTGGTTTTTCATTGGAGTTGGCACTACCACCCAAGAAACAGGAAGCACATTAATCGATTTTTAGTCTGGTTTCCAGGTAAAGCCCCAGCTTGAATAATACCTCCAGTTTCAAGCACCAAACTTTAAGAAAGATATAGGAAACAAAAGCTCCAGGATGTTTAGTAAACAGAAGGGTTTGTGGTTTTGTTTTTTGCCTTTTTTTTTTTTTTTTAATTAAAGGCTTTGGGTTTAATTAGTCTAAATCAGAGAAGGCTTTTATTTTCCCCATAAAAATGGGTTACAAAGTGGATCAGCAATCTGATATATTCTACAGTTTAATCTGCTGCAAAGAAAACAAGTTGAATTTTCTGAATGACCTTCTGGGGGTCCTTTCAGACCTTTACCTCTGTGCTTCTTTTGTGACTTCATCACCGACAAGCCCAATTACTGCCAACTCCTCAGGATATTTTTCCTTGGGGAAACTTGATTTAAAAGTCATGTTTAAATCCAGTGGACAGAGCCTAAGGGTTTGTCTTCCCTACTTTTAGTCATCTAAACTCGAGGCATACAAATGCGGCTGGACACGTCTGCTCCCCCTGCATTGATTGAGGAGAAATAGCAACAAAGAGCTTTCTCACAGTTGGCAATTTCCAGATCATTAATCTTTGGTGAGATAAATCCCGTCCTCACTTGTCTCTGAGTGTTCGCTGTTGGGTTTTGCCTTCAGCTGGGTGATGACACATTAAGCAAGCACATGGCTTCATTATTTTTCTGGGCTCATGAAGATACACCTCACTGTCATCTCTGAGGGGTTTGGCACCACAGCGATTTCTCTGGCACCAGTGCCTCTCATCCAGCTCTCTCTTCAGCCTCTGATGCTGTCCATACCCTGTCTCATACTCCTCTTCATCTCCTTGCCTCTTCTCCTCCTTTTGAAAGACCTACATTCCTCTGCTTTGATTTCCCTTTGCATTGACTGGATTTACTTACTGGGAAGCTCAGTTTTATCTCTGTGTGCTTCTTTCACTAATTTATTGACAGCGTGTTGCCCCTCTAACAATGTTTTACTGCCTTCATGTGTTTGGGATGTCAATGGGACAAGGAAAAAAAAAAAAAAGCTGTTTTAATTGTAACTGGCTTGTTAGCCATGCAAATTCTTAAATAACAGGTATGATTTTAGTTCACCATGAGAGCTGGGAGTGCTGGAGCTGTAACTCCACTTCTGACTCTGCCACCACCTCCCTCAGTGTCCTTGTGAAATGTATTTAACCTCTTGGGGTCAGATTCACCTGAAAATAAAGAATATTACCTTTTTCTTTTTTTCCCTAGGAATGTGTAAGTCTTAACTAATAGAGGTGTATGTAATGAAGTCCTATTTATGTAAATGCAAAATGCTTATCTCTTAACCTTCCAAACATTTACAAAAAGTCAAGAGAATTTTAGAGTTGAAAGATAAACAGTTCAGAAGAACTAGAAAAATTAAAATGACACACGTATGCACTTATCACGAATCTTTAGGCAGCCTCTAATTAAGTAATCACGGCTTCCCAGCATTATAGTAGATGCTATCATAAGCTGTTAAATTGTGTAGCAGCTTGTAATACTGTGCACTGTGTTTATGCAGGATAAGGACTCTCTGGAAATCATTCAGATTAATGTATCACCTTCCAAAGGTATGCTTACATTGTGCCTACTCAGTCAGGATTGAGATGTTCCTGTGCTCAGCTCTACCAAAAAGAAATACCCAAACCCTGTTTCTTCCTGACAGGCCAAGATCCATCCCTTCTGAGGCTTAAACAAGACTTATCTGTGGTGCACATCTTTAGCAATTCCCCCCCAGCAACCAGATTTCACTATAACAAGGATGCTCAAAAAAAGGGTCTTCTCCTGTGGTCTCTAGGATATCACTTTTTCCTTGAGCTTTTATGTTCAGAAGAAAACTACCTCACCAAGCATCTGTGGGCAACCTCTCCTGCAGCAGCCCCTCTCTCTGCTCATCTGTGCCTGCCTTTCTCTCCCACACCTCCATGCCACCCACGTCTCCTGACTCTCCACCTCACTGCATCCCTGTCTCATTTTCAGTCTCCTCTGAAAACAATTTTTATCCCTTTGCCAGTCTTCACTCCACCTCTGTTACTCAACTCCTTGACCTTGTATCCCTTGCTGCAGCCTCTCTTGAGCTCATTTCCTCAGCTTGGCTGAGCTTTGCCTGAAGCCCAGAGGAGAAAGCCCCAAGGCTGAAAGGGTGAAATTAATCTCCAGCAATAGCAACTTACTCCTGGTTGTAAAATCCAAGGGATCATTTTACTACACCTAGATCACTGGCATTCACAGACACTATCTCAGGGGTAGGGAGTGAGGCAATAATCCCACTGGTACTTGGGGTTGCCAAAGGTGTCCACTTAAATAATTTCTGCTGCTTAGAGAAGAGAGAACTGAGGTTGGAGAGTGTCAACGTGATTCAGAGCTGTCCTGGTTACCTTGCTCCTGTGTGAAAGTCCAGAGTATGAGGTATATTACCTCTACCCCGACTCTCTTTGCAATGCCACAAGCACTTGGATGGTGAAGTAGTAACAGATGGAAGGAGAAATTAAAAGGCATTAGCGAGGAAATAAGCTGCTTTCATTTGAGCTTTGAGCCAAAAGATTTGACCGTATGATACGATAGGAGAACAGTAAAGTTGAAAAGCAAAACAGGGAGATAATTATTCTTGTGTTGATAAAGAAAACAGTTTTAAAATAGGAACCTCACTTTGGGATTAGTAATAAGACTCACAAATGTTCATTTTTGTATGATCATTTATTGTTGAAGCATGTCCAAATCATTTGGAAATGAGTGGAATTAGCCCAGCAGCTGGTGTCAGTTTGGTGCAGTTTTTCTGGTGACAACAATGTACATGCTGCCCATGGGCAGCCGTAGTTGCTGCCCCATCAGGAAACACCCAACGTATATCTTGTTATTTATACAGCATCAGGCACATGCCAAGTTCTGTGTGCATCCATTAGATCTGGTGGAAACTGTCCAGCCTCTGTTTAAAGCTATTACACAGGAGACCCCAAGGAGCACAATTACAAACCCTGTTTCTTTTTAAAATGCGGCTAATTAAGAATTGGAAAAAGGTGCCTGAAGCAGAGGACTAACACTACGAAGGCAGCCTGCCTGCCGGGGTCTTTCTTCACCACCAGCGGTGTCAGGACACATCAACCCATCTGACCAGTGGCCACAACCCCAAGTGGCTGAATATGAGCCAGCAGTGTACCCAGGTGGCCAAGGCCAATGGCATCCTGGCTTGTATTAGAAATAGTGTGGCAAGCAGGACCAGGGACTTGATTGTCCCTCTGTACTCAGCATTGGTGAGGCCACACCTCAAATACTGAGTTCAGTTTTGGTCACTTCAGTACAAGAAAGACATTGAGGTGCTGGGGCAGGTCCAAAGAAAAGCAACTAAGCTGGTGAAGGGCCTAGAGAACAAGTCTTGTGAGGAGCAGCTGAGGGAACTGAGGGTGTTTGGTCTGAAGAAGACGATGCTCAGGGGGAACCTTATCACTCTTCACAGCTTCCTGAAAGGATGTTGTAGAAATGAAGGTGCTGGTCTCTCCTCGCAAGTAACTAGTGATAGAACAAGAGCGAGTGGCCTCAAGCTGCTCCAGTGGAGGCTTAGACTGGTCATTAGGAAGAACTTTTCCCTGAAAGGGTTGTCAGGCACTGGAACGGGCTGCCCAGGGAGCTGGTGGAGTCACCGTCCCGGGGTGTGTTTAAAAGCCGTGTGGTGTGGTGCTCGGGGGTGCGGCCCGGAGAAGGGTTTGGCAGGGTAGGGCACGCTAGGGCAGGCTAACGGCTGGACACCCTGCTCTGGGCGTCGCTTTCCAACCAAGACGG
>NW_008631583.1:0-51219 GCF_000691845.1 Merops nubicus
AATGATTCTATGATTCTATGATTAATGCCAAGCTGCAGAATGATCGGGTTGCACCTTACAGTATTGACAGTATTACAGTTAACTGTGCTGGGGTAACCAAGGTGATTTTCTTCCACAGTCATATGCGAGAAGAAATTTCGCTACTCCTTGTGCTCTTCCAAAACCTGACAGACAATGAAACCTTAAGATTTTGATCTACAGCTCATAGATTGTGTCTAAGCATAAAAAAAAAAAATTCAAGACATTAGATTCAAAGTGATATTTCTGCCATTTTTCCTCCAGAGTGAGACTGGAGAGCAAAATTCCCAGTGCTGCTCTCTGCAGGATGTTGGCCACATGCCTCACAGTTTTCAGGTTCTGGTTTTCTTGTAGCGTTAGGATGTAGTTGGATCTTTGTATTGACAGAGGCATTTACATGGGTTAGACTTTCTGAAAAGATATTTAAACACATAAGTTTTGCAATTGATTGGTGTTTGTTTTGTTTTTTTAAGACATTATGGCTCTGAAGATTACAGTTGGCATGCATCTCATTGGTATTTTCATTTTGAGTAGTGTTCTTGTAAGAAAGAAAGGAGACAACACATTTGTGTTAAGCTTATTTTTCTTGTAGCGCAGCCCTAGATCTGTACAGGAGACTTGAGAGAGGTCAACTAGTCAATGAAAAACTGGAATATAGTTGTGGTTATGATGGCAGTTTGGTAACAGGGATGGAGAAACTCCACATACTACCCAGACAGTCTGTTGAGTCATTGATTTTTTTTTTTTTTCATTTTTTTTTAGCAGTTTTGACTTGGTGTTTTTCTTTCCTCTTTCTCTACTGCCCTCACAGCATGCCCTCCCTGCTATTCCACCCAGTAACCTTTTCCTAAATCATCTTTGTTGGTTTTTAAACCTTTTTGTTTCTTCTTCTCAAAGTTGCGGGCATGGCGAACAGACTCTATTCCTTCTTTCTTTGCAGCAGGCTTTCATATGTTTGAAAGACAGCATCATGACCCTTACTTTCTCTTTTTGATTGAGCTCAAATTCATTCTGGCTTTCTTCTTTTCCTCCTAGGTGTCATGTTTTTCTAATACTGTGACGTTCCTTTTGCTTTTGCTTGGATTATTTCCCATTGATTTTTTCTGAAATTTGATGAAGACCAGATACAGCGTATTGCTGAAAACTTTATAAGCCATGAGTAGAACAGAACTGCTGCTTCACAATTCTCACATGTTCCTCTGTACGTTTCTATATGGTGTTTGCCTCTTTCTCAACAGAGAATTTTGCAGTTTCTAAAACTTGCTTTGAATTCAGCAAGCCGACAGCTTTAAGTTAGCAGCATCTCCCAGTTCAATGAGCATCATTTCCTCCTTCATTATCTGAATCATTAGTGTTGGAATAGTGTGGGACTCGGGCAGACCTCTGCAGAAGTTACTCAACGTGTCAGGCTGTGAGTCTTTCAATTTTTTCAGCAGGTGATGTCACTACAGTTATTTGGTCACTTGAAAATCTGTCATAAGGTGACTTATTTGCATTGATAACTTCTTGACAAATTTAATTTTTCATACAAATGCAGTTTGAATCTCTTGATGTTTTGCTAGTGTCAGGATTCATTGTCTACTGCTTCTATATTACTCTTTCGTAGTAGGAAGTTGGGTTGGTTTATCCTGACTTATCCATGAACAACAGTTTTTGCCGAGTTCAGTCTTCTGTTTTCTTCTAGATACTAGTAGATGAGTTTAACTGCAATTCACGTGCAAATAAGCAGCAACTGTTGTTCTTTCTAGAACAATTTCCCTTCCTTTTTCTTTTCTCCTCCTGATTATTTAGGATGTCACTGTTTGCCATTCTCTGCCCTCTGTTACCTTGTTGATATGCTGTGAACTCTCAGAAATAACTGTTAATGGTTTGAAGCTTTAAGAAAACCCCAAACTGGTCAGCATGTTCAAGAGCAAATTTAATAAAAATTTGCTAATCTGAGAGAAAGCTGATTAATCTAATTTTTATTGATTCTATCTAATTATTTTTCTCCTCTCCTCTGTCCTGTCATCACTACTATTATTTTTTTTTTTTTTTCATTTGGCTTTGGAACCTGTAGCTTTCTTTAGAAAGTGATGGTTAGACTGACCTTTCCCTCAATCATTATTTTATTGTTCTCGAATTATAGCATGAGATTTGGGTATGTTTTTATGTTTCTTGCTTCACCTTCACTTTTCTGATATTGCAATAATTGTCTTCATGCTATTACTCTTCTAGCAGAGTGCAGATAAATGGACTTTGCTTGACCTCTTTAGCTACTGAGGGAGAAGAGCAACCTGTTGCGTGCTTTTGGTCGTGTATGGGCAACATCAAAACTTAAAACATCTTGGGTCTGCGGATTAACGAGAAGCCAGTTAAAAACGAGATGAAGGAGAACAGTCAGTGGCAGAAAGATTTCTTCAAATACAAAGGCAAGTTCTATCAACTGGAATTAACCCATTGAAGTGATTAATGGGCAAATGCCAAAAAGTTGAATCTTCACCTCGGCTGGTTTTGTAAAATTTAGGATTGAAAACATCATTTAGTTGGTGGCCCCATGAGTTCAGCCATAATTCAGAAGCTGTGTAAGGTTTTATATGTGGTGCTTCTGCTGCTGTGTGAAGCTAGAATAATTTAAAATAGAAAGCACTGAAATACACTGGTGAACCCCAAATGGCTAGATAATCATATGATAAGCTAGAGGTTTGGTCTTGTGTCAGCACAAGATCTAGAAGCACTTTGGATAAGGGGATGTTTACAGAGTGGAGACAGTGATCAATGCTAATACTGTTCACAGAATAAGAAGCCTTCTGAAAAGGAACGTACAGTTTCAAGAACAGATGGTCTAGTGGTAACAGAGACTAACAAATTTTTGTTGGCTGGCAGCCATCTTTCAGTTTAGGATCTTGTCTTGAAAGCTCTTTCACAGAGTTGATTTCCTTTCTGCAAAGTACTCGATAAACGGGCAGCATAAATTCCTCATGGGAACTTGTTCTTCCTGGTCTAATGAAAACAAGCTGATGGTGAAAGCACAAGGTAAGCAGCAGGAAACTTATGGAGGCAGGTAGGCTTCTTTGGAGCAGCCTGTGGCTTTTCCAGATTTTGTTCTGCTCCCTGTGCTACAGAATTAGCATGCTGCAGGACGGTTGTCACCCCGTTGATGGAAGGTGGGAAGACTGACTTGGAAACATGTACAAGTCCTGCTTTGATCATCTCATTTCTTCTGCAGAAGAAGCATATTGTTTGTGAGACAGAGCTTACATAATCCTCCTTCTGTGTGTGTGTAAACATATTTAACACAGGCCTTTTGTTTCTTGACTAGTTTAAATTTTTCCATAGTGTACGTGCAGTGTGGAAAGGGACCTAGGGGGGATGAGTTACAGGATGCATTTCACATTTCTCCTTTCCTCCAGTGCCCCAGAACTTGTACAGACTCATAAGAAGCAAAATGGAGGTGAAAGAATCCCATTCTTATCTTCTATCTGTGCCCTACCCTGTGACAAGCAAACTGACTCTTTCCTTAAGTAATCACACCAAGTAACATTAGTATTGCAGTCCTCGCTCTGTCCTTGCTGCATTGGTTCTCCTATTGCACAGTAGCTCGTAGAGAGGCTTTAAATGCAGAATTAGTCTATAAGCTCGTGCCATTCTTGGACAGCTGTTAGTGTTTAAAGTCTTTAAAGTTGCCCACTAAAGACAACGCAGAAAAACAAAAGTCGGCCTGGTTATGTGGCATGTGTCTTCTTGTTTAATATAGGAATTCCTGGTATGGCCAGGGACACATGCCAGCTTTGGCAGTGCAGGGCATGGTTCAAATACTTAAGTGCTATACTAAAAATAACAGGACTATTTTAGACTGGGACCCAATTAGGGAGAGAATAACCTGTTGCTCTGCAATCAGTGATCTGAAGTTGCAGGCAGGCTGCAATGTGCAAGTAGACTTGGCTGTTTTGCTTGCAGAGTTGCCAGTTTTGATGCCACTTCCTCACTGTGTTCCTTAGATGCTTTCCCAGAGGTTAAAAAAAAAAAGTTAAAAAAAAAAAAACAAAACTGTTAAGGCAGACTGCGTGCTTTACTTTGTATTTCAATATTTCAGAGTTTAATAGCATTACAGCTCCTAATGCTCCAGTGTGGCTTGTGAAATTCCTAGAAGGTGGGGAGTGAGAGGCGCAGTGCTGCGCCTTGCCCAGCAGAAGGGCAGCAGGGGTGATTTGGGGCAGCTGAGGAGCAGAGTGGCTGGTTTGGAGACTGCCACATTCCCCCTGGTTTGCCTGCTGGGGATGGAGGACAAGGGATTTGGATTCTAGAAATGTAGTGCCGCTGCTTGCTTTCCTATGTCAAAAAGTACAGTGGAAACAACTTGTATGTTTAAGCACCCAAAACAAAGCACTACTTTGCACTTCAGTAATTTCTGATAGTTTTAGTTTTGGTGATGCTGCTTGCTGCCACCATCCACTAGATTGCTTGGATTTCAGTGAAGCAAGTTACAGGAATCTGAATTTCTCTGTGTACAGGGCATGTGGGGTGGTGGGGAAGGACCAAGCATGCTCAAGAGTCCAGATGCTCTGGTCTTGGAGGGCTGTCAAGTCATTGGCTGCATTTGGTCCCAGTTCTCTATGGCTCATCAGAGCAGGGTTGTGGATGGGGGAATGCTTTATGGAACCCTATGCAAATGCTGCATTGAATAGACTTGTGCTGGTACTCAAGATGAAAGCTAAATACACCTAAATCTTCTATTTTTGTAGACATCGTTCCAGCATGCTATTTTGAGAACATGAAAAAGATAGAATCTCTTCGGTGTTGTGACTCTTGTGCTATTTTGAAAGTAGCTTTTCATTTTATTCAAAATAAGAAAATGATATGAAGCATTCAGGGCCTTGTTCAGCTGTGGTCTCTTTAACAGCTTTCAGTACAGTGTTGGGCTTATGTTGTGATTTTAGGAGAAGTTAATCAGATTTGTGCAGGAAGCTTCATGTTCATAAAATCTTAGACTTCAATTTGCTCTTGTCCTGGTCTGAAATGCAAAGGAAGAGACTTCCTATATGTCCATTATGAAAATGACACCTTTCATAGTCGGTGCTGAACTGTATCACATCCTGGACGTAGTAAATTCTCATGGAAATAGTGGCAGAGGCACCTTGGTGTTGCAGTTCATGTGTTGTGTTGTAGAGAGACATTTTGGCATGTGCTTGTCAGCTCACAGGCTACTTGTATTCTACCTTCTACATGCTGCAGCAGCCTGCGGGACTTGTTGTTAGAAGTAAATGTTAGATGGAGGATGCCTAGCAACTGTAGTTTTGAGGTCTGTGCCAAATTGTTCAAAGTGCAAATCTGTTAAATTGCTGCGCTGCGTTCTGGAGGGTGCAGTGTGGTGGTACTGAGGTAGTGCCTCTGGACCTCTGTGGTGTGGCCACCCCTCCAAGGACAAGTAGCCCTCTGTCTTGCTGTCTCTGGACCAGCAGCTGGGAGTAGCGATGTCTTGAATGCAAACCTCGTGGCTCAAACTCACCTGCCTGTGGCTTCCTAGGCAACCTCAAAATCCTTTCTGTCTGTCTCAGTTTCTTTGTTTGAAAATGGAGTTGATACAGGGCTCCTCTGGGGAAGAAGGGCAATAATCTGACCAAGAGTGAGCATAGTTTTGATTATTCTCTTATTAAGTGTAGCTGTAGTGGATCAGACCACAGGTTAATCAAGAACAGTTTTATGTATCTCTGGGCCATTTACAGCAGTTGCTTAGGTAGAAAGCCTGCAAGGAGTTTTCAATCTGCTTTTAGGCCCTTCTGCTTCATGGTCAGCTGTGCTGCAGCTCTCTGGAGTGTGGATGTCCTTCTCTGCGTCAATTATCTCTTGACAAGCTTTCTCCAGTGCTTAGCCTAAATTATTATTTTAACTTGTTGATAGGCCCAGTCATCCTGTGGAAATGTTTCCTATCCACTTCAGATCTTACACCTCTCTTTAGAGAGAGAATGATCATTCTCTGGGCACTTTGTGCATGTCCTCATAACTCACTAGATGTCTGTCCTCTTCTCCCTCAGCTGTCTGTTGTCTTATCCATGCTGAATGATCCAGGTCCATAAGTTTCTGCTTTAGGAATTCCTCTTCTGTACTCTTTCTGATTCTATTTTATTCTTTTAGTGTCATAACAGCCCACAGTTTTTAAGAAGTGGGTGTGCCGAGGGTTTAATGACTTGTCATGATTTTGCTTTGCTTGTGGCAGTTCCTTAATTCTTAATATTATACTTCTTGGGAGGTATCATCTGCTTTCTTATTTTTCCTGAGGTGGTACTTTCAAACAGGACTTCAGACTACTGACACTTACTTCAGCGGTATACATGGAGTTATTTTTCTTTTTGCATGTTGGCTTGAGTTTGTGGAAATTAAATCAGCATTACTCTTCTTGTTGCCCATTTGCTTGTGATCATGACATCGTTCCACTGTGCTTTGTGTGAAGCTCCAGCCCTGGCTGAACACATCATACTGCCAGCAAACTTTGTCACCTCCCTGTTTGTCATGTTTCAGAGAACTTATGGATATGTTAAAAAGAATGACTACTAGAATCATTCTTGAGACTCCTTGCATGGAAAAAAACAGTGTTTTCCTACCTTCTAATTCTTACCCTTCAGCTGTGTGGAGGAAGGAGGAACCACCCCTGCAAAGTACAGCAGCTCATGTCCTTTTATGGGTCCCTAGCTATTTGGGATAATGCCCAAATGCGTCTTGTGTCCATATGACGTGATAACCCTTGGGTAGATTTGAGTCTTAACTTCTGCCAAAGCTGTATGGACTCTTCCTCGTGCCATCTTATTCATTATTGATATCTGTGCTACCTAGTTTTAACTATTTCTTTTGGTAAAGAAATCACTCGCTGATTTTTCAGTTCTGTGGATTTACCTTGAACTCTCTTCTGAGAACCAATCTAACTTATAATTTTTCACGCTGTGTCCAAATCAGTTTAGATGTGACAGTATATACAGCAATTACTAGCTTGGCAGTTTGATGTCTTCCTTCAGAAATCTTGGCTGCATTCTTTCTGTTCTAGAAACTTATTGCAGTCTTCTAATGCTTTTAAAATGTTGTCTGGCAGCAGTTCAATATATATATTGCCAGGTGAACTTTTGGCTTACTGATTTATATTTAATTTTATTTTAAATGAACCAGCATAACATGTCTTAAGGAACTAAACCAGAAATGGTCCTTATCCTTCTCTTCTTGTCAAGAAACCTTGAAGGTGTTTGCAGCTAAGATGAGTTCTGAGGCAAGGTGAGGGAAAGACTTGATTTCCTATATTTTGTAGTAGAAACAATAGCAGATGCCATTCTAGTCTGGTCTTTGCGTTCAGCCTTATGTCCAGGTTCACTCTGGGCATTTGATTGAAAGTAACCATAAACATGAAACTGATCTTCACTCTTCAGACTTCTTGGGGCTTTTGCCTTAGGTTATATGGAGTGTCTGTTGCAGCAGCAGTACATCCTGTGTTTCGTTTCTGAACTTCAGTGGCCCTCCTCTGTGTTGCCTGTTCTCAAGTTACTGGAACACCAAGTTAACATCTTGGAGTACACTTGGCAGAACAAAGTCAGAGGAATGTACTTCTGGGTTAGAAAACTCAGTCTCCAAGTTCTGCAGCAAAAAGATGAGTATAAAATTTCCGTGCCTGAGCAAGAAGTCTTAGTCAAGCCTCCCAGCAGCAAAGGAAAAGACCTGGGAAGCTGTCATTATCTTTTGCAGTGTTCCTAGCCCATAATGAAACGCTGCTTTCTTGTCTGGTCTGAGAACTTGTTTATGAAACCTAATATTGCCCTGTGAAACTCAACACTTGCTGCTTAATACTTTAGCCTGAGCGATGCTCAATGAGGTGGATGGGGTGCTTTGTGTATCGGCTGTTTCAGGCATCGTGAAGTCTAAATGCAGCACTTCCTTAGCTGGCACTTGGAAGCTTCACCTGCTCCTGGGAAGGGGAAAGAAGTCTCAGTGTCATAGTGCAACCCTGTAGCAGATGCATCCTTCAAAAAATAAATAAAACAGCTGAGTCATTGGTTCGTTCTTTTTCTTCCATGCTGCCAGCCAATACCAATACCCTTGTACGTCACACAGGAAGGAGAAGGCAGACAATACTGTCTTCTGTTACTCATACCCTCCTGGACACTATCTTCTTCACAAAATATGGGTGGCGTCTGTCTGTCTCCACTTCATGGGAAACATTAACAACAATTACAGTCAACAATTAAGATTGTGAAAATTTTTGAATAACTGCAACATCTGTCCTTATACTAGAATAAAATAAAGCTAGAGCTCTAATTGCCAACAGAGTACTTGCTTGTATCTGTTTTGTAATTGTGAGCTTGTGAAATTCATATGTTACCAGTCCCTTCCCGGCCGATGCCAATGACCAGCAGTTGGTGCAAGCTGTGGTTTGGCCAAGAGCTACACACTGAAAACAGGTTGCAGGATGAGAAGTGGACATCCTGTACAAAATCTGAGGCACTGTGAACCTTGCCATGGCAGTGGTGGTCAGATGCCTTCTGAGGTGACTGTGGGATGTAGTCAGCTCCTCACTTCAGGCATGGCAGTTGACCCCCTGAACTACCCAGTCTGCTTCAGTGGCAAATAATATAGGTTTTCCTAAATTGCTGTTGGCTCTAATTGTTTCTACTCTTACTTTGAGGCAGAATACGGTTGTTATGAAGTAATTTACTGTGTCTTGACTGACTCTTGTTTTTTCTATAAGCTCCTTAAATGTGATGGTAAGAGAGCCCCCTAGTATGTTCTGAGATCTGCATTTCTAGAAGTAGGCATAGAGGCAGCACTGGAAAAAGCTATCTTACAATGCATGTGGGCCTTTTGCTAATATAGCAGGAAAAATTTACAAAGTAGAGAGAATGTCCTGAACTTTACTTTAGGAGCATTCATTCAGATGAAGCCACTTTAGTATAAAGCAATGTTCTCTTATGAATGGAATAGAACATTCCAGTTGGAAGTGTCCTACAGTGATCACCTAGTCCAACTGCCTGACCACTTCAGGGCTGAGCAACGATTAAAGCATGTTTTGAAGGGCATTGTCCAAATGCCTCTTAAACACTGACGGGCTTGGGGTATCGACCACCTCTCTCGGAAGCCCGTTGGAGCCTTTGACCATGATTTCAGTAGATTAAATGTTTCAACGTAGCTAGTCTGAACCTCCTCTGGCACAACTCTGAGCTGTTCCCACGTGTCCTGTCACTGGATACTAGGGAGAACATTTCCAGTAAGTAGAAAACATTTATTTACTTAACTTTGTTTGACTATATAGGATGATTTCTTAAATTTGCTGATCACTTGTTGTGCAGATGTGTTGTACCCTCCTTCCAGAGAATGAAAGCTTCGGTGCTGCTCAATTGGTGGGAGCTGGAGCCTAGTCCTTCTTGGCACACATGACCTCTAGAGAGGGAATGGTTTGTGTCCTGACTTGGTGCATAAGTGGAGTGAGTCTGCTCTTTCCAGGGCTTTTCTTGTGTGTGTTTTTAAAAACCATCCCATGAGGCATTAAACCTTAAAAGGTCTAACTTGATAGACAGAAATCTGTAGATCTCTGAGATCCCTCTTGATCTCAGAGATCAAAAGACTGTTAGGGGTCTGTTATCAAAGTCTGGTAGAAAACAACCATGCCTTTCTATCCCTCAGACCACGGGAGAAATTCAGGCATGCTGTTCCTTGTTTTTTTCAATATTTCTCCTTCCTCATCTGTTGGTAGTGGTTTTCTACTACTCTGCATTCCTTTACTGTAACTGCAAGATCTTTCCTGGTCAGTGCTGCTACGTGGGAAGAATCATCTATGTTCTTCCTGCTGCTTACTTCATTGTTCTGAGTAGTCCCACTGAGACTGACCAGAGTGCTCTGTTGGGTATGTGTTGTTGCGCTTCAGCAGGCGCCGCCTGTGACGGTATGCCTGTAGTTCGGGAGACAATACTGGGAAGTTTAGAACTGTGAGCTTCTCTGGGTACCATGGATCTCTTCCCCTGCTATAGAGGAGAGGAGCATTTCATCCCTATGTAGCAGCCTTCTCAAGCCTGGCTCTTAAGAGGCATCCAGCTTCAGTGAACTTCTGTTTCTGTCATGTGTTTTGGAGGGAAGCTTTTTGGTTTTGTATTGTGAAGAAGTTCTCATATAGTTAAATGAGAGTTCTCATGAAAATTGTGATCCTTATTTCAGGCTATTGACTTGTATGAGTTATTGGACTAGAAAAGATGAGTAGACAAAGGTGTTGCAGAAAACAAATGTAATAGTTTCCAGGCCACAGTGTAATTTACCTAAGACCAACATGCTGTAAAGAGAGAAGAGCATCAGACATCAGTGGCAAGTCCTGTGGTACTGCTGCCCATTCGAAAGGTGGGGAGGGGAAATATTATAAGCTTGGGGTTGTTGAGATCTGTGAGCATCAGAGCCTTAGGGTGAAGGAAATACTTGCCCTCCTCGAGCAACAGAAAGTAGCACGAAAGTCTGTGGTAAGTGTAAAGCAGGGAGTTGCGTGAAGCCATTTCTTCATGTAGAACTGGGTTTCAGTAAGATGGTGCTGCTAATTAGCAAGGCTGAAATGAAAATTGAGTTTTCTAATGCATCTGTCAAATAGGTTGTATTGAATGAATGCTTTTATAGATCAAAATATAGAGGAACAAAAAAGGAAACTTTAAATTTTTTCTTTCATTAACAGTAGTAGCAATTGGAAATTTCAAATTTCTGATATTCAGACTTTTGCAAGAGAGCTTATCTGCTGCTTTTTGGGGAAATATTTTATTACACTGCAGTGTATTTTGGAAGGGGGAGGACTCTTTGGAAGAGCAAAGTGTGAACAAAATCTCTGTGTCAAACAGTGAAGGAAATTCAGGGAAGAGAACTGAGACTCTTTTTGAAGTGGGTGGAGCATTGACAACTGAGTGGTGGGATGTCGGTTGAAGGAGTTCTCGTCTGTGTTCTCTGCTGCTGCTACAGAAGCTTTTCATCTGCTTATTGCGTTCACATGTGCATATGTAAGTGCATGTGTATATAATATATGTGTACACACAGTGAAACTAAGCCCTAAAAGCTGCTGGGAGAGACTGAAGCTTTGTCAGGATCGACTTCTGCAGAACAGAGACTAGAAGTGTGGGGACAGTATGGTGCTGGTCTGGCAGGATCGTCAGCCTTGTCCAGAGGTGCTGTGAGTTTGAAGTTACAGTGCTGTACACTAGGGGGAGGGATTCTTCTGGCTGATTTTGTGCATCTAGTTCATGGCTGTTTATATCTGAGCCAGTTTTCTAAATTCCATTTTTAGTCAATGGAGAGAACCAGGTGCTCCAGTGGTATGCTTCACTGAACCCTGTAGATTGGAAGGGGCCTCTTGAGATCGTGCAGTCCAACCCCCCAGTTCTCTTGGACCTCTTTTAGATAGCTGCCGTGGAATGAGATGAGCTACATGTAAGGAGTGCTTGTTCCTCTTCACTGGCTGATGTGACAGTGTGCACTGGGGCATGTTTCCCTGTACCCTGTACACATGCCACCACATAGGATATGAATAAAGTCACATACCCTGTGACATTCTTAATATCCTGTAGTAGAGTTGTGGTCAGCTTTGTACGTAGACTTGATGTTGATTTGTTTTTGTGGGCAACGTACTACAGGCCTGTAAAATGATGCTTAGATGCTGTCTTCTCCCTCCTTTTTACTGCTGCCAGTACCAGTTGGACAGCCTTGGGGGTGGGAGAATGCAGATAAGACCTGTGTTTGTGTTCCAGGCTTGGAGTACAGGTGCTTTGTGGGTTAAAATACACTGGCACGTAGGGAAGGCGCTTGGGCTACGTCTGGAGCCTACACCCTTAGAGAACAAATGTTCCCTTTCAGTGGCTCTGTAGTCTGAAGGTTAACTAGGGATGTTTCTCATTTAATGCATATCTAGTTAACCTTCAGTGATGGTGACATTCCCTGTTTGAGGTCTCTGTTAAATAGTCTTATAAAGCATGAAGCAACAGATTTCCTTTATGGTACCCCAAGAAAGAACAGGGAAGTAGCTTTTAATGTAGGTGGCTTGGCAAAATATTCTAGTCAAGTCAAGTATTTGGCCTGCTACCCAGCCTTCGATATGTAATCTTTGGATACTGCCAAAATACCATTCTAATTAAGTTGACATAGTCTGTGAAGCCTGGGTGGTATTGCTTCAGTTTTCTTTCCTGTGCTTTCTAGCACTGCAGTTTGAAAGGGTTGATGGAAGCTATGACACTTCCAGCCTCACCAGAGTCTTCATTAAGCTGGGATTTCGGTCACCTTGTGACCTTCAGGATCAAAGGAAGGAATATTATCTTCCTCTCTCTGCAGGTGCAAGTTAATAGCAATAAATAATATACACTAATGCACATGGAACGTGTGATCTGTTGGCCAGACTTCAGCTTCCTGTTGAACATTAACCCTCCTACGAAATATTAACCTATTCTGTTATTTTCTGTTGTGTTTACACTCAGTTGGAAAAGCTATGCCCTGTTTGTCCCAGGGTGGTACATTTGCAAGTAGGTCAATGTACATACGTTTGAGATGTCAGCTTGAAACTGTTTTTCAGAGGCTGAAAAGCATAAGAGGGTAAAAAAGACTTTTGCATTTCCTGTCTCCTCTGTTTGTTTATTTTAGGTATTTCCAGCCTGCATTCAAGACTGGAGCAGCAGTAACATTCTGATTGGCTCCTGAAGTCAGGCGCTGCAGCAGCACTGATTGCCTGCTGCTGACTGTAAGCCATCCGTGGATTTGGAGCTTGCACATTGCATAATGCCAGCAAATGCATCTGAGATTACAAAATGGTCTCTTTGCTCTAAGAAGAGATTGTTGTGATTTGTTAGTAAGGTGGCGTCAAAATACACGAGCTATGATAGCAGTAGCTTCAAGCTGGGAGTAGTTTTTTTTTTTGCAATTGAGGGTACGCTGGCGCTGCTGGCGCCTCATTGCACAGGAGCCAAGGGGTGCAGCCCCAACATCGTCTACTCCAGGCTGGACTGGCACAATTCTTATGTTCCAGTCAATCAAGGATGCATGTATTGCTTTAGATTTCTTTGGGTTATCCTTTGCATTTCTTTACTATATTCCTTGTGAATAGATGACATTTCCTGTCTGTCTCTAGAGCCACACAATGTTTGTTGGAGTTGTCTCCTTGCACTCCTTGCAGCTGGAAGCAGAGTTGGTCATCTGCTTGCTTGGGGTTGATGAAGTCCAGGGCTCACTCACATGGTTGAGTTATTCGTGGCTTTAATGAGTTATCACCTACCAGCTATACTATGGTAACTCCTACTCTGCTGTGCATGAGAGGTAAAATGGGTTGCTTGTTTATTTTTACTACTGACTACTATGAATTACTTACTCCTTTACTGCATTTCAGCTGATTTGTGGTGTTTTTATCTTCGCTGTTTGAACAGTTGAATTCTTTTAAATAAACAGTATTTGGGAGAATGTCACTGCAAAATTCTTTGGAGGGTGAATTAATGTACTGTTGATACTGGGGAATGTATTCCTGCCCACAGCATGTAAGTTTTTTTCAGAGGCTAAGCAGAAAGGCGTGCTTTGGAGTGTTCTAACCATGTGAACAAGAGGTGTATTGAGAATAACCCGTGTACTTAAGTGTACCTCTTATGGTATCTCAAAAAGATACCATCTTAGTGAGTAGCCTGCTGTTTGAATTGAAATGTCTAAACTTGCCTTCCAGCTTCAACTGTTTATATGGTAATAGAAAATGTAAATAAACTAGTGCTTAGTCACTGGCATAAATTATAGATAACTGTAAAAGCCTCTGTCAATTGATTTGCTTTAAAAATGTGAACCTTGCTGTCTAAATAAAATTTTTTGATAATTGTCGTTATTAACTCTTAACACTTATTAAAATGAGAGCAGCAAGTAACACATGTACACTTCCTGGGTTAACTATGGGTATTAAACCCCAAAAATCATCAAAATGAAAAAACAGCCTTAACATCCTTGCTCCACAATGATGATGATTTTTTTTTTTTTTTTTTTTAAATCCAAGAGAAATGTTTATTTTAAACCTACCTAAAAGCTTCAGAGGGCGGGAGAGACCTAGGGAGAAATATGGATGAGATTGATAGATATCTGCCTGTGGCTTTCTGTGCATGAGCATGGATTTTAGTTTTGCGGTCAGTCCGATGGTGAGCACTCTGTAGCCAGTATTGTGGTACAAAAACTAGCAGGTTTGGTGGGGAGCTTTACTGAGCCCCCTGCATAAATCTTCCTGAGAGGGAAACTTTCTTGTAAAAAGCATCCAAGCAAAGAAAAATAGGCTGTGAATAACTGTAATGATTAATTACAACGACCCAGTGGTCACTTGAATGAAGCAGACTTAAAATGCTTGAAGAACTACTCAGTGGGGTCATGTGATAAAAGATTGCCTTTTGTTCTTTGTTTCTTTTTTAATATTTAATCTTTGGCTTTTGAATGAGTCAGGAGGGGAGCATATGCTTTTGTGTACTCTGGAAGATTCTCTTCCAGAATGAAGGAAGCGTTACAGAGAAAAGAGGGAACAGAACAGGGTATAGGTGCTGTAGTTGAGTGTCCCTCTGTTACACCCGTGTATGTACGTTTCAACTATTTGTTCTCCTAACTTTTCTCGTCAGGAGGCTGTAAAAGTCACGGTTGTGGGAAGTGTCCTACCATCTTGTCACCTTCATAAAGGGAAGTTGAATGAATCAGGTAAATCTTTCCAGTGTGGTGCTCAGGGACAGGCATGCAGATTAAACTGTGGTTTCAACCAGAATCTGTAACGCTCTGATTTTCTGCAACAAAAATGCGTTGTACAGAGGCTGATGAACTTCTCTATCCTTACAGGAGTTAGGCAGAAAAAATGTCTTTTGTGTAGTTTAGTATCTGGGTTTGGGGTCTGGAGCCACTGGCTTCCAAATCCCACCCCTGTGCCAGGGGTAAGGACCATTCACGCTAGTGGCAGGTTGAAAGCGTAAAGACTTATTAGCGTGGTGGATGCAAAAAGCAATGTTTTGGTAAGTATGCAACAAAAGCAGACTTGAGTTGAGTCAGTACTGCAAGAGAAAAGTAAGTGCCTTCTAGAAAATACAACTTTATATTTTGTTTGGAGACATACCCGTATGTTTATCTTCTGTGAGGTGCTTGAAGAGCAGTAATTCTCACGGACATACAGTAGGAAAGGTTTGCCAGCTCCTAATGTCAGTAAACAAAGAAAATGAAAGTTCATAGGTTGCCTTGGCCAGTGTAATATTTGCTGTCACTGCAAAGGGGTGATCCTGTTCCCTTCCCCTCTTCCTCATGCTCTCCTGCCATTCATGTTATGCCAACTGAGCTGCTTGTCAGATCTAAGCTTATTGTGTTTGATTCCTTAGCAGAAAACTAACCCAGCAAAACAAATGAGTTAACGCAAGCTGATTAAGGACCATACATGGCATGAAAGGGGGAGAAGAAGACAGTGCCATGAGGTTGCTGGAAGTGGAAGAAAGCAGAGCAAGGACTGATGAAGATGGGATGTCTGTCCTGTTCTTGGCAGTAACAAGCTATTAAATCATCTTAACTGGTATAACTTCACTCTGAGTCTTCAGGTTGGATAATAAAAGCCTAAAAAACCAGAAGGAAATAATTATTTAGACTACCTCCCAAACTAACAAAATGTGTGATGCTGTGTTAAGAGAAATGTGACTAGGTTGTGGGAAAGAAAGAAGAAAAGACAAAGTGACAGCACAGAGGCTAGAGGCAGTATTCTTTTGGTTCTCTGGAAGAAAATGTAGTGAGGAACTGTCTGTACAAGATTAAACACCATTAGTTATGGCATTTTCAGCTGAAGTTGTTCTTTGGGCTGCCTGACTATGAATCTCTTGTCCCAGGCATGCATCTATGAACTTGACCTACTTCTGCTTATGGCTTGCTGATGGGATTCTATGCTGTATATACTACATAGTTCTTTTTTTCAGTTTTTGTCTAATTAACACTTCATTTTGACTTGGGTACAGTCTGCTTGGTTGTCAGAAGTTCCTGCTTCAAAGCTGTGGATTTTGCTGTTAAGAGACAGAAGAGGATTTTCAATGATCAAGTGAGATAGTGAAGATGCAGTTTCATAAATGTTTCCACAGTTCATTATAAGTTTGGTTTTTTTTAAACTGGAATACTTCCTTCAGGGACAAGGGGAAAAAAAAATCCAAATGTAAATTGACTAGGTGCAAAGGAACTACTTTTCTCCCAAGACTTTATCCTTGCTGTCAGTGAAGCTGCCCGATCAGGGGATGAACGTGAATTCACAAGCTATGAGTCTTGAGGAACTTTTTCAGAATTTTAGGCAGCTTCAGGAAACCAAAAAATGCTGAACTGCATATATTTTATTTAGTTTTATTTGGCAAGGCTTGAAGTGGGATGGCATCAGCTCTTCTGTGCTTCTTCTGAAGTATGTATCTGTTTTGGCTTTCAAAAGCCTGAATTACTGTTGCCAAGATTTTTCACTTTCTGGCAAAATTACAATGGCAAATGGCTTCCTTTACAAGGTGTAATATTTAGGCTAACAGCTTTGCAATTAAGAATGGCAAAGAGAATTATATTCTCTTATTTTTAAGACCAGATTTTTTAGTATGGAATCGTGGGAGTGTTTGGACGTTACTGAAGTGCTTTTGATTGATGATTTATATTTTAAACAGTGCTTTTCATTTTAGTGCGCAACACTCCCTTGAAATTTTAACTAGAACAATGCCTTGTTTCCAAAGATGTTCAAAGTATTACTTCTAGTTAAGCAGTTGCTTCATGTCATAGACTTGCAAATGCCTTTTGGGCACAAAATGTTTGTGTGCATATGAACTTGTGTAAGGGAAGTGGAAAGAAATGGAGAAATCTGCAAGTGTTCATAAATATTTCCCGCTGCTAATCTCAGTAAGCCATCAGGATGTCAACAGTCACGTGACTGAATCTTTTGTTGTTGGAGAGTGATGGCACTTGAGTGTTTGAGGAGGTGTTCTGGAGGCAAAAGAATTTGTTTGAAGGGAAGTTGCCCAAGTATTAGTTTTCAGCATGGGCAAACTTGCAGACTTTGAGTTGCAGGGAGGGATATTCGGAGCTGGGAAGAAAAACAAGCATGTATTTGGAGTAAAAGGGGGAAGTGGACAATAAAAGGTTTGAGATGATGAATCCAGTCCTCTGAATGCCTAACAGAGCAGTGCTGTGTTGTTTGCTCCACAGGAAGCTGCTGGTATTGGTTTGCAGTCATTCTTTTGGTTATACTTATTTGGCAGCCTGCACTAATGAACTTTTGATGCCTGCTGGCCAAATGATCACTTTTGGGGGTGGAGGGCATCTGCAGTCTTGTAAATTGACACAGTCTGTACCTGAAACTACCACCAAAAGACAGGGAATTGCTTTACAAATCCTTACATGTACTGATTGCTAAAGCTATGGTGGAGTCTGGTGGCAAATGCCTGTGCTGCCAGGGTTCCAGCCAGCTAGGGAATCTGGTGGCACTTTTTCCAGACCATGTGGTCCGAATTGCTTCTTGTGAGATGTTATGTGGATATTGTCTTTGCTTGGAAAAGTACATCTGGGCCCTGTGGTTTAAATACAGATGGGGACATTGTTAGCTGACGGGTCTTTCAACTATAGAAAATTCACTGGCATGCCTCATGCTGCTCATATCTCATTGTACCTATGGCAATAGGAGTAGACTAGTAAGACAGTGTGTTTGTGTTCTCATGCCCTGTGTTAGTGTAGAGGATTGCTAGATGCATTCATTCAACTGCCTTATCTTAAAGCTATGCTTCAGTGATACATAGGTCTGAAAAAAAAAAAAAAAAAAAAAGCCAAAACACTTTCCTAGATGCTGTGAAGTAGTGGGGAGCCTGGAGATGGGTGGACAGTTGAGATCTTGCAGATTGCCCTTTGTGTGGACAAACAAGGCAGGGTTTTTTTGCCTGGCACTTCAAGATGTTGAGGTCCAGTAGCATTGACTCAGACAGTCCTGAAGATGACTTCAGGGAGAATAATGTATTAACTCGGTTGTGGTTTGGTAGTGGTTTTTTTTGTGTGTGAGGGTTTGGGTTTTTTTGAGATTTTTTTTTTCTGATTGCTTATAAGAATCCAGATTTGGTCTGCTAAGCCTAATGCTATAGTGTGGGGAGAAATAAAGCGGTGACACAATGTCTGAGAGAGTGAAAAAATACGTAAAAGAGGGAAAGATTTTTAATCTGTATGTTAAACCTGAGGTCTTGCAGAAATGTCTTTAGGTAGGTCAAAATTTAAAGCTGTATTGAAGCTTTCCCCCTCCCTCTCTTTTCTATATTACTGTTACACAAAGCAGAGCATTACAGAAATAAAATAATGAAATACCCAGGACTTGAAAGGGAATAGTGTTCAACAAATTTGTTACCTTTCATAAAAGAGCATAACTCCAGTTTTCAAGAGCTATGGAGCTTGTCTTGCTATTCTGCCAGGTTAAAATATTTTCTTCCCCCCCCACCCCCCTTCCTCCTGTTCCTAGCTAATCTGCAAGCAGTTGCATTTGAAAAAATATTTTTCTCTTGAATTTAAAGACTTTGACAGATGGCACATGTAGAACCTGGAAAACTTCCTGAATTGGCAGAGTGACCATACCCCTGCCATCTTCCTACTGCAGTATCTGTAGGTGCGTGGGCTGCCTGTTCCCAGGCTGCTGGGTGAGATACTGTTGCCTCTGCTGTGAACATGTAGAGAGCAAGTGGTAAATCAAAAAAGTATTACCTGCTGGCAGGCTTAATTTGCAGTTAATAGATACCCACCAAACCAGTAGATGAAGTGAATTTTGTTGTGACTAGAAACAACTCATTCAGAGCAGTGTTAATCTCCACAGTGTGTACCTGCAACATTTTCCATGTGGGATGTACATCAATCATTGTTTAGATGATGTGGGTTTGTTTCATACTTTTGAGAGATGGAGACATCAAAGCTATGCCTCACAATAGACTGTTCTTTAGGCTAGAGTATCATACCAATGTGAATCTTATGACCTTTGAAACTTGGTTTATTGTGATTGTCCTTCTTTCAGGAACTCTATCCAAGGAAGACCTTTTAAGCGAATAAAAACACATGAAGTCATTGGGTTTTGAATGTGCACAGGCTGCCTAGTTTGATGCTGCAGAAGTTGTTCTTGCCACTGAATGTCCTCAGTTTTGTAATGGTGACTACAGAGCTTGTTTTCTATTTGCCTTTGGAGTTTCCCTTCCCTGTTTAAGGCTGTTTAGGAAAAGGACAGTAACCTGGCACTTAAATATCTTTTGTGATTTGTGCTATTTAGTTTGTATGGAAAAAACATATTAAGTCTGTATGCAGTTACAGTCTGAAGAGAACTGGTGTGCTAAAAGTCACATATAAAGACATGACAGCAAAGAAAAAAAAACTTGATATATTTTCTTTTTAAATCCTTATATTTTGTCTACTGAACACATGAATTGGTATAGAGTTCTGTCCCTTTAAAAATTATTACTTGGTGTGGCACAACAGAGCCTTAGATCTTAAAGGTGAGTGAAAGCTTTTTGTATTCCTAGGGTAGGACTACTTTGATAAACTGCTTTTAGACAAGACAAAAAGAGTTGTGATCTTAAATCAGTGTTAATGTGTGACTGACTAGGAATGATATCATCTAGAGATTATTGCTTTCCTCTGTTTCTGCGGTGTTAACAAATGAATACTGAAGAACGTAGCAGTGAAGCAAATGGGCCTTGATAAATTATGCAGTCTTGACTCCAGCTATTGTTTGAGGTAATTTATGATCTTGGTGTAGTGGAGCTGTGGCATAAACTGTGGTACGCCCTCGAGTAGACAAATTAGTTTGGTATTGTTTAGGAACATATTTAATCTATCTTGCTATGAGTGAATTGGTGCCTTATTTCCTGTTCTAAATACTGAAGTGGTAATAAACATAAAATTGTTGCAAGGTAAGGCTGAATTCTCTCTTCTTGTTCCTTTATGTAAATTTTCCTTAACCTTGGAGGGTTTACAGGATACTGATACAGTTCTCTTTGTTCTTCGTGCATTGTACCAACTTCAGAACGTCTATTCCAGTGGCTTGCCTTCTAATTTCACTTTAGATGTACTTAATGGAAAACTGCATTCCTGGAAGTTAAAAACTGATTTTTTGCACACAAGCCAAGATAAGAGGTTTCCATAAATTGGTGTTTAATTCTTCCAGAATTAACTGGACAAATAAGCACATCTTGCCCTTAAAGTTTCAGATCAGTTTTAAAAACTGACTGCAAGCTTTCTGGTGTGGAGTTCGAGTTAGATGGCTGTAGACCACTGTTTATACATTTAAAGACCAGTAAGAGTACAGGTTTGTTGTCATGCCTACAGAGTTAGGTGTTTAAGGTGGTCTTCCCACCCTTCCCCATCAATGTGAATCCTGGAGGAGTTTGGTTTTAAACTTAAAAAAAAAAAAAAGTATCTAAAATTGATTTATGTGTATTGGGATAAATAGATTTTCAAGCTTGATGTTGCCAAAACCGACTTCCTCCAAAGATAATTGGCAATGAAGGTTGCTACCTCAGGAAGACTGCAGGAGTCCAGTAACTCATGCCTGGAAAGAAGCTCCTGGGAGTTTGTTTGCCTTTCTGATAGAGAAGGAGGCTACCATGCCTCAGCCAGACTTGTCCCAGAACTAGATAAAATAAAGCTTTCTTGATGAATGCATGGTTTATGGGAACCACAGTCTTCAACTCCTCCAGGAGTAGTTAGTCCAAGATGTCTTTCTTTTTTCCTTATCCATGACATAACTGTGCCATAAATCTTGCTGGGAGGTTTGGTTTGGTGACAGTTCATGCCTACTAGAGAGTAGTGGGTAGGCTGTTTTAAAACTCAGACTTTTGTTTTGAATACATAATTGATAATTAACAGTGAACAAGGCAGGAGCTTTCTTGTGGTACGAGTGAAAGTTCTAGCTCTGCTTTGCAGTCTGCTCTTTCTCCTCCAGACACCTTTTTTTTCATTTGTCTTATACGGCAGGGATGTCTCCAGCTGAATGCCCCAGGTTGGGAGAAATGCTGGAAACAGCAAAAAGTGCTTTATATTTTATATGCTTTTCTTTAGTTTTGTTTCAAAGCAGCAGTTAAAATAACTTTATTTACATTGGCTTAATACTGCCTTCTCTTCTGTCATTGTCAAAAGCAAGTACATCTGTTTTCATGGTCTACCTGATTGCAGAAGTGATGCTTAAAAGAAACGTTAACCTTCCAAAGCCATTGCTAGTAATGACTCGGAAGAGGAGACGGAAGATTTGAGTGCAAGTTTGCTTGTATTTGAAACATTGCATGAGAATAAAGCCATGAGAGAAGAGGCAGGCAGGAAAGGGTAAAGGGAAGTAGTAGTTTTGTAACTCCGATGCTGAAGGCTAATGCTGCATAATGATCTTGATCTTATGGTGTCTTCTCCAACCTAAATGATTCTATGATAAGTCTCTGTCGTATTTGTGAACTCCCAGGTTTCAGTGTTTTGTTGCCACTGTTGAAAACATAGCCTCAGTTGGTGAGAACCAGTCTTCCAGTGGTTGCTGTCTAGGTGTGAAGAAAGGCTTTCTTTTTTTGCTTGGACTGTGGAATGAAGAAAGAGCCATCCAGTCTGAGATAGTTATGCTGGGCTTTTGAATGAAAATTGGGTTGAACATGTTTTCTAGGCTACGGATAGCAAATGTGCAGATTTGCTACTCCAAGCTGATGCAAATCCTCATCACCTCATCTTGCTCTTCTTGGTCTTCCTCCTCCAACTGTTTTCAATAATAAGTTGATGAAATGTGTTCAGTATGGTTCCTGACAGTTTGTTTGTACTCTGCAGGTCCTGTGAAGGTAGATGTAATTTGAAGAAAATCTGAAGGAACAAATGGCTTTAGCTGGCTGCCCAGACTCCTTTTTACATCTTCCTTATCGGATAGTAAGTTATGAAATTTCATGTTCCTGTCAGCTCATAGCATCATATTCCTGTGTGCCAGTGATTAATTGTGCATTCAGACTTTTCATCAAGCTGCTAATAGGTGTCTGGCAATTCTCTGGGTTTTGCTCATGTTTGGGAACAGAGCCTCTGTTACCATCCTGTATGCAAGGCCTGCTGCTGAAAAAATAATGTCACTAATACATACCGATTAAGGTTTTGTATCTGTCCTCAAAATAACCAATTCATATTTGGGAGAAGACACTTTTTAATAAAAACCAAAAACTTAACACCCCTCTAATACCAGAGAAATGCTTTGCACCAAAAAGTGTTACTGTTTGCTGAATCCTATATTTGTAGGAACAAAGGTGGAGATTTCTACACTTGGTTAGATGCTGTGTTTGTTGAGTCATTATGCTGTATCTTAGCACCCAATATGGCATATTACAAAGAAGACATTAAAAAAACCCTCAGCTCTATTCAAAGGTGCTGGGCAAAAATGCACTTAGAAATTCTCTTCACCCCCACACTCCAGGCAGTTGCTTGGTGTAATGAATGCTTTGTATTTTTTTTTTTTATGGAACTGTAAACTTGTTATTTTGGACATGACCTATTTTTTGCCCTTTTTTCTTTTCATAGTGCGCTTACTACCCTAAGGATTCAGTTATGATTTTGGGCCCTGCAGATACACAGATAATTAAGCATGACATTGAAACCTTTTTCTGCCAAGAGAAACATTACTGGTAGTCCATTACTACAGTCATGCTACTCATTTGAAAGAAAAGAAAAGAAAACAAAAAAACTCCAAACCCTCCAACAACAAAATCCCAAACAAACCTCCATAGGATTTATATCTGTTTCATAATATACCATTTTTTTTTTTCTTCCCCAGCAGAAGATTTCGAATTAGCTAGAAGACTAGTCTTAGCATGTGCTGAGTTGTGAGTTAAGTGTACCTGAATGTTTTTACTGATAACAGGAAAAAGACAACAGTTCCTTTATAACTGCTTTTGCAGCTGTAAAAATAGAATGAACTTTGGATATCCTGAAAAATCTGTTAATGTACTTAGAGCTATGATATTAAAAGAATATGATATATATGCCTGAACTTCATAATTTTGATGCACTGTGAAATTATGCTTCAAATTCATTTAGAGTATCATCTGAGTCATGATGCAAAGCTGAGGGAGAGGAGAGCTATGTAAGAGAAACTTGACATTGCAGGCAGTCATTTTTGAGCTGCAAATTCTTTGATGGATGTCAAACTTTCTCATGAAAATAGCGTCTTTAGTGATTTGTAAGCAGTAAGAATGTGAATTTTCCTTGGTGCTTCCCCTTGCTCATACAAACCCTGTAGATAATCTGTTTTATATGGTGCAGTCAACAGACTAGATATGTCAAAGCAACATGAGTGACTTAAGACAGTAGGAAAGTGACTCTTTGTTAATTATTTTTGGTCATAGCTTACTGTGTGTTAACTGTCCTAAGTGCTTGTAACCAGTTTGAAGACCAGCTTTAGAATCCCATTCACAACTACTGTGCCTTCTGCCAGAAGTGAAGTTTGCATTAAAAAACCCCTGAACATCTGTTTTTCCACCTCTGCTAAATTTGACTTAGAAGCTTTCATCAGCTTGTCTTTCAAATTTGGCTGCAGAGCTAGTACTGTGTTGGTAAAGGGCTGAAAGAAGGTTAAACTAAATATGCTCTAGATTAGACTGTGAAGAAGTATTCTATTTTTTTCAGTACATTTTCTGACATAATGTGAGTGCAAGGCTGTAGAGAACATTCCTCCAGAGTCCCCTAGACTGGGACCTTAATGCTGTAACTTCAGTGTTCAGAATAAATGTTGGAGTTTGGGATTATGCTCAAAGCAGGCAGCAAGAGAAATGCATAACTGAATATGCTGTACAGAATATCCTGTAGGATGCCTTGTTGCCAAGCCCCCAAACCCCAGTTTTCTGGTTTAGGGGAGATGAGCAAGGTATAGCTCTCTGACTTTCTGACAAAATATATAGCTCTCTGACAAGGAAGGTATAGCTCTCTGACTTTTACTGGGGTCTTTGGCCATGTTTGCTGCTTTCAGAATCTTTTGGGTCTTAAGAGCTTTTTCTAACAAACAACCCAGTAATCCCTCTCTTCCGCCCCCCAAAAAAAAAAAACCAAACAAGCAAACAAAAAAACCAACCCACAAACAAACAAAAACACACACACACACAAAAAACAAACAAACAAACAAACAAAAAAAAACCAAAAAAAAAACCACAACAACAAAAAAACAGCCAGCTTTCTTGGGAGTCAGCACATAAACCAATCACACTGAGTGCATTCTCCTAGAAATGATCTCTAGCTTTGTGGAAAAAATCAATACTACCTTTCAGCAGCTTTCAGGAGCTCTTTCCAAATTCTTAAACTCTTCAATAAAAATCCAGCAGTGAGAATTGGCAGTGTTTGTCTTATGTTCCTGGAAATTCAGAACATAGTCCCAGAATTTCTCAGAAAAAAAATGGAATGATTTACTGTGTTTCCGTTCTTTTGCAATCTGTAGTCACAACAGTATTTATGCACAGTGACTTGAACTCTTGGGGAAGATTTAGGTCTTTAACCCTTTGATGCATGAATTGTGTAAGTCTCTGTGACATAAATAACAAAAAGATGGGGTTTTATGTCAGTTTCTGAAGATAAAATT
Organism: Merops nubicus; assembly: GCF_000691845.1. Lineage (NCBI taxonomy): Eukaryota > Metazoa > Chordata > Aves > Coraciiformes > Meropidae > Merops > Merops nubicus. The sequence goes on from NW_008631583.1 coordinate 24,569, forward strand.
CTGGGCATGTTAATCTTTTATTTTCTGCTTTCCATTTATTCTTTTATAACCAAATTTCAGGCATGATTATTAGTAATTAATAGTCTATTTTCAGAGAGCTGAATTCTTATTAGAGGAAGGACTTATTCACATCATACTCATCATCTAACTTGGCATAAAATGCACTACAAGCACTTGGTCACAAAAAAGAGAGAAAATGGAAATTGCTTTCTCCTGCAGATGCATTTGAGGATTGCTAATAGTCCCCTTGACCAGATAAGAGAGCAGAACATTGCACATCATACTTGAGAACCTTTGTGCACTTCAAGAGTAGGGAAGTAAATACCTAAGAGTATTAATCAGTGTAGAGAATAGCTACTGTAATAAAAGCCTCCTTTAATAACATCAGATTTGTGTATGTGACAGTTACATTGGTGCATGCCATAATCCTCATCCCTATAAAATCCCAGTGACTTCTGTGAGACTTAGTCTGATCTTTGCCACTCAGGAATTCAACAGGCTGATATTCAGTGTTAATATAAGTATACATGCTGTCTGTGGTTGTGTGAATAAAATGTATTTTGTCCTTAAACACAGTGTGAAAAAAAAAAAATTAATTGCAGAATTTGTGTGCAAGTAGACTGAAAACCTGTGTGGGAAGGACTGTCAAGACCTACATTTTGGCCATCATTGTCTGCCTGACACTGTTCAAAAAGCCTCATTCACTTAGCTATTGACAGTTGTTTATTGGGATTATGGAGATCTTAGTTTGTGGTGGATTGACCTTGACTGGGTACCAGTTGCCAGCCAAAGCTACTATATCTCTCACACTCCTTAGCTGGAAAGGAGAGAGAAGATTTAACAAAATGCTTGTAAGTCAAGATAAGGACAGGAAGATAACACTTGCCAATAGCCATCTGGGGCAAAAGAGATTCAGCTCAGGGAAATTAATTTATTACTGGTTAAAATGAGCGTATGGTGATGAGAAATAAAACTAAACCTTAAAACACTGTCCTGCACTCAACTCCCAATTTCTTTGCCTCCTGCCCTGATGGGGTGCAGGGGCACAGGAAATGGGGGTTGTGGTCAGTTCATCACATGTTGTTTCTGCTGCTCCTTCCTCTTCACTGTCTTCCCCTGCTCCAGCATGGGCCCCCTCCCATGGGAGACAGTCCTCCAGGAACCTCCATGGTCTGCGTGAACTGCCCCAGGCTGGATCCTTTCCACAAGGTGTAGTCCTTCAGGAACAGACTGCTCCAGCATGGGTCTTCCACAGGGGCACAAATCCTGCCAGCAAACCTACTCCGGCATGGGCCTCTCTCTGTCTGCACAGGGCCAAATGTCCTGCCAGGAGCCTGCTCCAGCATGGGCTTCCCATGAGGTCAGAGCCTTTGGGCTTTCACTTGCTCTGGCATGGGTCTTTCATGGGCTGCAGGTGGATATCTGCTCCACTGTTAATCTTCATGGGCTGTAGGGGGACAGCCTGCATCACTATAGTCTTCACAATGGGCTGGCCCATTGCCTAGAGCACCTTCTCCCCCTCCTTCACTGGCCTTGATGTCTGCAGAGTTGTTTCACTCACATTCTTGCTGCAGTTGTGCATTTGGGTTTTTTTCCACCCTTGTAGAGGTCCTACCACTGTTGTTGGTAGGCTCAGGCTTGGCCAGCAGCAGGTGCATCTTGGACCAAGCTGGCATTGGCCCTATCAGACACGGGGGAAGCTTCTAGCAGCTTCTTACAGAAGCCAGCTCTGCAGCCCATCTTCTACCAAAACCTTGCCATACAAACCAAATACATGATTTTTAAGAATCAAAATAAACAGCAGCTTAATTTTATTCTCATTAGGCTTAGATGTACAAGGATGCTGCTTGTACAGAATTTGGCCCAGAGTTTGAATTTTTCATGCTAATGAGGCAATATGGAAGGACAGGAGAGTACAAACAGGCTTTCAAAGTCCTTGGGCATAGCTGAGTGAAAAAAACACCAGAGGCATTATTGCATTGCATCAGTCTTCTACATATTGTATGAAGAAATGAAGCTGAGATGTTGTTACTGCCAATGCAGAAAGTCATCAGATTTGTGAAATATGCTGTCAGTCAACAGATACTTCGTTGACGATGCTCTTGTTTTAACAGTTTACATGTATGTGGTTTAGAGGGTTGACGGACTGCAACAGATAGGAAGTACAAAACAGTGAGAACATTAGTGAGTGTTTTTACAAGGCATGTTGCCTCCAATATGAAGTTAGGAAATCTGTCTCCCCATGTGCAAATTATTTTTTTACACATAGAGTTGATACTGATAGGTAATTTTGGGTTAAGAGCAACTGGAGCTGGATTTCTAGCCTTTCTCTTGAAAAGAAATCTTTTTTAAAAATTGTCCCCAAAGTAGTTGTTTTCATTAGCATTGAAGGAAAAAGTGTGATGCTTGCCTCTTAAGAGGCCAGTGGAAGTGTGCTTGCCCCACTCCTACGTGCCACCATAATATGAAGCAAAATAACGTCAAAGAAATTTGGATCTCAAATGAAGGTTTTATAGAATTGATTAGTTTCCCTTCTTACAAGAGATACCCATTAGTTACTTTTTTATGCTGGACCAGTTTTCCTTTCTACAACCCCAGCTGAAAGTTTATACTTAACTGTTTGTGTTTCTACTTTTATATTCTAATATACACAGGAGCTGGTTGGCAAAACATTGAAGTTTTTTTAAAGGTGAACGTGATCAAGAAATTTCAAGTGGCTAGGTCCAAATTTTGCAACTGTATCATTGAATTGTGTGACTTACAGAATCACAGAATGGTTTGGGTTGGAAGAGACCTTAAAGATCACGTAGTTCCGGCCGCCTTGCTATGGGCAGGAACACCTCCCACAAGACCAGGTTGTTCAAAGCCCCATCCAACCTGGCCTTGAACACTTCAGGGAGAGGCCATCCACAGCTTCTCTGGGCAGCCTATTCTGATGTCTCAATTGCTTCACTGTAAAGTACTTCTTCCTAATTTCTAGTCTAAACTTGCCCTCTTTCTATTTGTTTGAAACCATTACCCCATATCCTAGCACTACACTAGTGCATGATAACAAGTTACAGAATCACAGAATGGTGTAGGGGTTGGAAGGGACCTCTGCGGATCATCTAGTCTGCCCTGGTTCGGCTAGGATAGGGTTGGTAGCTGGTCCAGCTGGCTGCCCCGGCTACAGCTCCCACCCAACTGCAGGTGAAAATCCAACCCTGTCCTAGCCGAACCAGGACATAGTCCATCCCCCCCTGTCAAAGCAAGTTCACCTAGATCAGACTGCACTGGAACGTGCCCAGGCAAGTTTTGAAAGTCTCCAGAGAAGGAGACTCCGCAGCCTCTCTGGCAGCCTGTTCCAGTGCTTTGTCACCCTCACAGTAAAGCAGTTTATGTAGAACTTCTTGTGTTCTAGATTGTCCCCTTGTCCTATCACTGAAAAGAAGACTGGCCTCTTGACACACCCACCTTTTAGATATTGATAAGCATTGATAAAATCCTCTCTCAATCTTCTCCATGCTAAACAGACTCAGATCTTTCAGCATTTCCTTGTAGATGTTCCAGTCCCTTCATTATGGTAGCCCTTTCTTGGACTTTGTCCAGTAGTTCCTTGTCTCTCTTGAATCTATGAGCCCAGAACTGGATGTGGTGCTTCAGATGTAGCCTTGCTAGGGAAGAGGGGGAGGGCAACCTCCCTTGACCTGCTGGTCACACTCTTTTTAATGCACCCCAAGATACCATTGGCTGCCTTGGCCACAAGGGCACGCTGCTGACTCGTGGTTAACTTGTTGTCCATCTGGACTCCTTGGTCCCTTCCCCACAGAGCTGCTTTCCATCAGGTTAACCCCTAACCTGTACTGGTGTATGCAGATATTCCTCCCCAGGTGGAGGACTCTGCATTTTCCGTTGCTGAACTTCATTAGGTTTTCTTCCACCCAACTCTCCAGACTGTCCAGGTCTCACTGAATGGCAGCACAAGCCTTCTGGTATGTCTGCTACTCCTCTCTATTTTGTATTATTGTCCAACTTGCTGAGGGTATGCTCTGTCCCTTCATCCAGGCCACTGATTAATTGGTTGCACAAGATTGGACCCAGTACTGACCCCTGTGGAACACTGCTATAGGCCTCCAATTAAACTGTGCCGCTGATCACAATCCTCTGAGCTGTCATTCAGCCAGTTCTCAATCCACCTCACTGTCTACTCATCTAACCCATGCTTCCTGAGGATGTTGTGGCACACAGCGTCAAAAGTCTTGCTGAAGTTGAAGTAGACAATATCCACTGATCTCCCCTCATCTACCCAGCTAGTCACACCATCACAGAAATTGGTCAGGCGTCATTTCCCTTTGGTGAATCCATACTGACTACTTCTGATAGCCTTCTTTTCCTCCATGTGCTTAGAAGTGGGCTCCAGAAAGAGCTGTTCCATCACTTTTCCAGGGATGGAGGTTAGGCTGACTGGCCTTTTAGTTTCATAGGTCCTCCTTTTTGCTGGTTTTTAATACTAGAGTTAACATTGGCTTTCCTTCAGTCCTCAGGCACCTCTCCTGTTCTCCATGATCTTTCAGAGATGATGAAGAGTGGCTTAGCAATAATATCTGCCGGTGTCCTCAGTGCTCATGGGTGCTTCCTGTCAGGGTCCATGGATTTGTGGATGTCCAGCTTGCATAAATGAGCTCTAACCCAATCTCCTTGACTAAGGAGTCTTCTTCCTTCACACTTTCTTACCTCTAGGGACTGGAATTCCTGAGGACTGGTCTTAGCAGTAAAGACAGAAGCAAAGGTGGCATTCAGTAACTCTCCCTTCTCTGTATCCTCCATCACCTGGGCACCCACTTCATTCAGCAGCAGGCCCACATTTTCCATGGTCTTCCTTTTTGTACTCATGTACTTGAAAAAACCCTTCTTGTTTTCTTTGACGTCTCTTCTCAGATTTAATTCCAAGAGGGCCTTAGCCTTTCTTGTTGCATCCTTACATATTCTAACAATGTTTCTGTTTTTCTCTCAAGTTGAAAAGTGACTGCTTTTGGTGCAACCCATGATAGGATTGGCTTTCTGGGTTGCAGATGCATCTTGCTGTGTCATGTTAAGCTTTTTGTAAACCAGTGCCCCCAAGTCCTTCTTCCCAGAGCTGCTCTCAATCCATACTTGGCCTAGCCTGTATTTGTGCTTGGAATTGCCTCAACCCATATGCAGGATCTTGCACTTGGGCTTCTTGAACTTCCTGAGGTTTGCATAGGCCTACCTCTCAAGAGCGTCCAGGTCCCTCTGGATGGCATCCCTTTCCTCCGGTGTATTGACCACACTTGATGCTGTCAGCAAACTTGCTGAGGGTGCAGTTGATCCACTGTCTGTGTCACTGACAAAGATGTTAAATAGGGCCAATCCCTATACCAGCTTCTGAGGAATGACACTTGTTGCTGCTCTCCACTCAGACATTGAGCCATTGACAGCAACTTTTTGAGTGCAGCCATCCAACCAATTCCTTAACCACCGAGTGGTCTGTCTGTCAAATGCACGTCTCTCCAATTTAGGGACAAGGATATCATGCTGGACAGTGTCAAATGCTTTGTAGAAATCCTGGTAGATGACATTAATTGCTCTTCCCTTATCCACCAACGCTGTATTTTTCTTAGGAGGTCACCACATTTGTCAGGCACAATTTGTCATTAGTGAAGCCATGTTGATTGTCACCAGTCACCTCCTTGTATTTCATGTACCCTACAGTAGTTGCCATGAGGATCTTCTCCATCTTGTCAGGCTGAGACTTGAGACTGACTGGTCTGTAGTTCTCTGGGTCTTCCCTTTTTCTCTTTTTAGGAATGGGGGTTATGTTTCCCGTCTCTGAGTTAGTGGGATTTTCACTGAGCTGCAACAGCTTTTCAGATATGATGGATAGTGGCTTAGCAACTTCATTGTCCAGTTCCCTCAGTGCCCACAGGTGCATCTCATCAGGTCCATGGACTTGTACACCTTCAGGTTCTTTAGATGGTCTTGAACCTGTTCTTCTACAGTGGGCTGTTACAAGATTTTTTTTAACCCATGACTCAAGTACTCAGAAAGTACTCAAAGCACTCTAATGGTCAACCATACCATTTACTACTTACATTACTACTAACGGTGGTGAGGAAACAATGTAGATGTTACAAATCAAGTGAGGAAATTACAAGTTGAGAAGCTTAATTTTGCATCTTCCTGTTAATGGTTTCATGCTTGAATAGAAGACTGAGCCTATTTTTCAATCTTATGTCATTATATATAAGCAATCTCTTAATTTTGTCCCTTGATTTAACTCTAGTTTTCATACTATGTAAGTCTACACTTTATCCCTTTTTTAAGGAAGAGAAGGCTGAAGGTTGGTTCTTATTAATGTATATGATTACCTGAAAAGTGGATGTAAAGAGGACAGAGCTAGGCTCTTTTTAGTGGTGTCTAGTGGAAAGACCAGAGGCAATGGGTGCAAACTGAAACACAGGAAGTTCCTTTTGAACACTGGGCAACACTATTTTACCGTGAAGGTGATTGAGTGCTGGCACGTGTTACTTAGAGAGGTGATAGAGTCTCTATCCTTAGAGATACTCAAAAGCCACCTGGACACTGGCAACTGGCTGTACATGGACCTGCTTGAGCAGTGGGGTAGACCAGACAACCTCCAGAAGTCTCTTCCAACCTTCCATTCAGTGATCCTGTGAAATTCAAAATCAGTAGATATTTTTAGCTTCTGACTTGTGTGCAGCTTTTAAGATGCTACTTCCGGATTGTAAGAACACCCGTGTTGATGAAGCCAGACCATTTGCTGGTCTTTTCTCACAAAACTTCATGAGACCATTCTGAACTAATGGTAACAATCAGACTATAGCACCAAAATCAATCCTGTATATTTTTTTCCTTATGAATGGGCTCTTTTCCAAATGAGTAAATATTTAACAAGGTGTTTACCAACTGGTTATTTAGGAGAACTACCAGTATGAGTGTTTTCATGTTAGTAGTAGCTCTCCTTAACAGAAGAGAGAAATTGGTGTACCAGTCCTAAGACAGCTTCATACTTCAAATATTTGTGTAAATATAAGATAATAGAAACCTGTAATATAAGAGAATGGAAGTATTTCTTTTTAAACTGGCTTCGTTATAGTCAACTGGAATTATGTTGATGACGGTTTGAAAAGAAGTGTTTGTAGTGAATTTTCCTCCTACTGATGTTCTGTTCTCTACATATGAGTAAATAACCACTGGAGAAGATTATTTTGGGGTTTTTTTTTGAGGGGAAAATAAGGTTGCTGTGCATTTAGAACTGTCACTTTTGAAGGAAGTGCTGTGGATCAGCTAATTCTTAGTGTTACTCTCCATGCCAGTGGACTCAGACAGGCCTTTTCTATCCTTAGAAAAGACCAGTAATACAATGTTGTCTTATACTGAAGTATTTCCAAGAAATATATTTAGATACAGTCCCTGCTACATGTTTAGTAGATTTTCTTGCCTTACCCAGTCTAGAGGGAGACTGATCAAAGGACAAGATTGTATAAGCACTTAAGATTTACTCTCTTTTTAAGTTAGAAAAGGAGGGAGAAAACCCTAAACAACAACCCCACAACTAAAATCCTGTGGTTCGGCATGAAATTGTTTAAGTGTGATCAACTTGAAGAGGAGAATTTTACTGTTTTTAAAAAGAAACTGGCCACAATTTTGAAAATGTATTGTTAATGTGATGTTTGGTGGCAGGAATTATTTTGTTTCTACGCTTGCAGCTCTTCTAGTTGTAGTGCTGCAGCTGAGTCCTGAACTGAAGCTGAAGCTGCTGATCCAAACAAGAATGGATAGCCTCAACTCAGCGTAGCTTCGGCGGTGGATGTGCCACTTCCCTAGCAAAGCTAGGGATGAATATAGCAAGTCCACCTAGCACAGGCTGTGACTGGAAAGGATCTTCATCTTTTTTTGCATCCTCTAAGATTTTTTCTTTCAGTTTCTAATATAACACAGTGTAAAATACTTTTTTAAAAGAAGTTGCCCCTAGATTCTTGCAAAACTCTGCCACTTTTCAGGTGTATCATTCCTAGCATTGCAGGTACATTCCCTTCATGGAGATGTGGGCTGGAGAGTGTGGCATAGAACAAAGACTTTTGTTCTTGAAGGATTGGCTTTGCTTTTTCAGGATGGAGTTGTACCAAATTTACAAGCTTTCAGGAATCTTTCATGTAAAAAGGGCCAGATTATTGGTATTAATATTTTAATCTGAGGCATTAAGATATGGTGTTTTTCTTTCTGGTTTTGAAAGAACAACAGGCAATCAAATGTAGAGTGCAAATGCCCAGCAAAGCTCTTGGGCTTTACTGCTATTTTAAGATAGCTTTGGCTTGTGTCCTGGTTAGACCAGTATGCATATTTGAAATTCTAGCCTCTACAATGAAAAGACAAGCCCTCGGAAACAGCCAGTGGTTTTGCAGCATGCTTGTCCTTTGCAAGCTGAATGTTAAACAATGACTTAAGACTCTACTACACACTGCCTGTAGCTCTTGATGTCTTACACACTGGCTCCAGTTTTTGACATAATTCTGGCAAGTGGAAGGACCTGGCAATCCTTCCTGCTACAGGCCTTAGCTCTAATAAAGCACTTCAGTTATTAGCACAAGTAAATAGTTGTCCATTTGTGCTTCATTAATGCATATTAGTCATACAGTAAATACTGTCATGTTGGCATGTTCCCCAGAGTACTGAATACTTCTGTACAGTTCAGGAGGGGTTTTCTGACAAAGTGGTGTTGGCACCTTTCTTGAAGAAGTTCTTGAAGTGACTAGTACAGAGAGTGACAAACCATTATTTCAGCTCACGTGGGTTTTTGTAAAACTGATACTTCAAATACACTTCTTTGCTTCCATGATTAATTCTATGCTGTTGCAGTAGGCCCTTCTCAAGTTTGCGGTTAACTTTTCTGTAGTCTTCAGCTATGTATGAGGCAGATTGCTTTGGGCTGTGGGGAGTACGAATGAGGTGCCTACTTTTCTAATGAAAATAATAAGACCCCAGTATGTTCAACAGTATGAGAAAATCAAAAGGCAACACAATGATCCAAGGCATGTGTAGGTGTTCTGGTGTCTTGAGAGGCAGGACCCTTAATATAAACAGTATAGAACAGTGAGCTGAAATGTCAGGTGTGACTTGTTCTTTGGAACAGCCAGCATAGATTTACCAATTACTTTTTTGTTCCTTATGTGCCCGGCAATGACTTTCAGGAAGACTTGCTCCATAATCTTGCCAGAAACTGGGCAAGACTGACCAGCTTCTGATTCCTCATGTTCTCATCCTTGCCTGTTTTGAAGATGGATGTGATTTTTGCCTCTGCATTAATTGGGATCTTTCCCTGATCAGTGAGTTACTTTTTGAAGGTAAGAGGGAGTAGCCTCACAGTGGTATTGGCCAGCTTTCTATAGTGCCTTCTAATGCATCACATCTTGCCCAAGGAAACTGGTCCAGTTAGCTTGTGTGATCCATAACCTTCCATTGCTGTGAGTAATGGTTTGGTCTACCAGATGCTGACACCATGCTCAAAGAACTGGGAGATGAGGACTAACTTTACTAGGAAAACCTGAAACAAAGAAATCATTGATTTTTTTTGTGTCCTTAGCTGCTGGGACAAGCACAACTGAGCACTAGCTAGGCTATAATTTTGGCCATCCTTTTGCCCTTGCTTACCTGTAAAAACATTCTTTTTTTTTTTTTCTTGGTATTGTTTGCTTGCTACAGCTCTTCTACTTGGGCAGTATTTCTGTATTCTTTATGCACAACCTCTCCCTGCTTTGATTTTCTTTGCATTTCAGCATTTAAGCTGAGGCAGGAGTTGCCTGTACATTCACTCTGGTTTTCTGCCATTCCTTTGTGACTTTCTGCATGCCAAAATGGACATGAGTTTTGAAGAGGCTGTACAGGGAGATCAGCTTGTTGTCCTGGGCCCCATGGTCCTTCAGAGCAGTCTCCCGTGGGCATCTGGCAAACAGATGTTTGTGCAAGCCAAAAATCTGCTTTCCTGCAGATCAGGACTGTAATTCTGCTAGTAGGCTTGACCCCTTTGCTTACTCTTGTTACCTTCATCTCTGTATGTCATCAGGCTGCCATCAGCCTCTACCTCCCCAGATATGGACAAATGTTCTTTGTTCATGAGTTGGCTCTGCTGGCTTGTTGGTCAAGCGGAGTGTTTTCCTTGTTGGCTCAGTGATCACTTGTGATGTGAAGTTATCTTCAGCCTACTCCAGAAATATTTGTAGTGTCCAGTGCTGGCTGCAGCTGGAACGACGCCGTTTGTTTGTGAATGGGTCAGAAATGTGATTTAGCTGATTTGTCTCCAATTTCTCCCAGTCCCGTGCACCTGGCTGCAAAAATGTTCTCTTTTGGCTTGGGCATGACAGGTACTCTGAGCTTTCATCTGCTCCAAGATAGTGGATTCCTCTTTTGGAAACAAATATTGAGGTGGAAAGCAAGGGACTTGCCAGTGTGACAGAAGCAAACGAGAACCTAGGGGTGCTAGCCAATAGCCCAAGTTTCTCCTGGACCACCTCTGTCCTTTGTGCCTTCCCAGCCAAACTGTTGGTACTCTGTCTCCTGGCATGGCATCCTTCTGCCTCCCCTGGTGTTCACTCTCTTCCCCAGGGTTTACATCCCAAGTGAGCTGTCTCCCATGCTGCCTTCTCTGAAGACCTACTGCCAGCCGTATCTCCCTGGAACCATGCTTGGGGCAACATGGGGAAGCTCCCCCTCGCTAAATGGCTCAAGAGCTTCCACCCTCACTGCTGTCCTTTGGTCATGAGTGCCCTGACTCCAAGTAATTGGGTGGTGATGAGCATGAGGCATTAGGAGTCCCGGCCAGATGTTCCCCTTTCGTCTCCACTGGGAGCCCATTGCAAAAGAGATGTCACCTCCATGCCAGGAATGTGAAGAGGCAGTGCAAGTCAGGAAGTGAAAGGGCTGACACAAACTTTGAAATGCACAGAGACTTGTAGTGATTTTACAGAGACTGTGCCTCACCTGGCAAGGCCAATGTCTCCCTTTCCTGTCTGTAGGTTTTTGATTTCCTCTGTCAGGGACCTGAGCTTCCCAGGATTTCCTTGAGTGGTTGTGTGCAGTCTAATTGAGAGGAGTGCCATGGTGGAGCTTGGGAGAAAACATTTTGGCTGTCCTGGAAGGAGATCTCTGCCTCTTTCTGGAGGACATCTTGGTGATGATGATGTCAGGAGGTAGCGAGTGTACCTGTGGCTTGTCGATCTTCGTGTGCTCTCTTTCCTAATCAACCTCTATGGCCACTGAGTCTCTTGCCACCTGGTTGAGTGAAGCCCTTTAGTCCTGCACAGTCCTCCTTTGTGCTCTTATCCTGCTCCCCCTCTGCATATCCTTCTTCCAAAGCCCCTCCCTTGGGTTTATCTTTCCTTGACTAGCTGGGAAGCAGGAACCTCTTCCTGGAACCAGGAGTGGTTGCCATGGTCACACTGCCATGGCCACTTGTCATGGCCTTTCGGAAAGGTTTCTGCAGATGTGAACTCTAGGATCATGTTATATACACATTCTTCAGTGTCTCATGTGTTACTCCTGTTTGCTACATCACTCCAGCTAGTCTCTTGAATGTAGCAGATAGGCTCCAAGTTGCATTAATAAATAAAGGTGCACACTCAATTTACATGGATTTTTTTCCCTTTTCAAGTTCAACTCAGAATTTTTCAAACCAAATATTGGTGTCAACATTTGAGGGTGTCACCTGAAGTGTTTCATAGCTGAAGACATTTCTGCAGCCTGTTCTCTGAGGTGAATGTTAATTAAGACTTCAGAGCACCCATTTCTCTACTTCTGACCATAAAGAAGCATAAGGTGGTCTGTTGTAAGTTTGATGGGAAGAATGGTTTCCTGCATGTGTGCAGATGACATTTCTGCATTTTTATTTTTTTTTCCCCCCTGGCATGAGCAAATGGTTAACCAGCTTGTGCCAAAGATGTTCTGAAAAAGGCATCTCTTGCGATCGTGCTTTTTCTGGAGTCCTTTATGTCCTAAAAATTGTGACAAGCTGCTGGCTGTTCAACATGAATTGACTGGATGGTTTAGTCACAAACTGTAACTGCTATGCTGGATGAGAGCAGGTTGGAAAAATAGTTTTCTGACAGCATATCTTTTAGAACATGATTTGCCCTGAAGATTAAAATAAACCCAAACCCACAAGACCAGAAACTTCTCATCAACTGTCCCACTAGCATCTTCTGGAGCAGGGATACTGACACAACATGTATTATAGGATGCAAGGTTAAATGTACACTGGTAGTGTGGTGGTTGTCTGCTAAAGAACTCCTGGGTGATCTGCCACAGTTAATTTTCTTATTTTAGCTAGATTTAATAATCTTTAGTTCAACTGTATCCAGAAGATGTCTTGCTGCTCTCACCCACAGCTTGCTTATAGAAGCGTAGTTAAAAGTTTTTCTCTTTGCTTCCTCATTCTGCGATTCCTTTTTTTTGATCTCTGGTTTGACTTTCATCTCAGTGGGAATCTTTTCTAATACCTTAATTCCATAGATCTGCATTTTTAGACTAGAAAGAATAACTGAAAACTAGGGGAAGCAGTATAATAAATACTGATTGTGCTGTAAAAATTACCATCCTGAACCTCGAGTTAATCACTCCTGAACCCTGCAGTTAATCACCATGTTGGCTACCACACTTTGGTAGCTGCTCGTGTTCAAACTCCTAGCCCCTTGAACTGCAAAGTAAACAAGTCACATATTTATTTTTACTCCCCTTCTCATCTTCATCAGTGGTTTCAGAGAAGAATAAAGAAGAGAAAGAGAGGTATTTTGATGCCACTTCAGTACTGATTGAACAGCAGGTCATCTGATCACATGCTGTCTTTGAATGAACAGTAGAACTCCATTTGCAGAAAGGTTCTCATGGTTGGTAGCTGTAGCATTTCAGCATTGCCAAAGCAAACATGATCAAATGTTGCACACATGGCAGTATTCTGGCTGTGGGATTTCTTGAATTTTTCTTCTGACTGACCAGCTTTGCAATCTGTAGAAATCTCTCCCCATTTTGAGACCCTGTACCTGGGCAGGTCTTGTTTGGCTTGGTTTGTTTCTTTTGTTCCCTGTGCTGCCTTGGCAGTTTTTGGCACACCAGACCTTCCTCCAGTAGCATACTGGTAACTATGAAAACTCTTTGATCTGTTGAGTCCTTAATGTAGCCCACAGTATGTATTCAGAGGATTTGTGCAGAATTAAATAGGCTGCTGCTGCTAACCACATTGAATCGTTGCAGTCTATGTTCTGATGTGCTGTGGGTAACTGTTTGATGTGTCCAGTAGGCATTAGTGAAAAGTAAGGAGAAGCTGTACAAAATAAGTGGTGACTTGCCACACTCATGCTGTGAACAACTACTTACAAAACAAACCAAATCCAAGACCTTCTAAGCATGAAGAGGTAATTGACATGCTTGCAGTAAGCAGGTTTTTTCCCAAGTGTCAGTTTGTGCAAAAGCTAAAGCTTTACACTTTGGTTTCCCTGGGACGGCTTGCAACTTTAAATGTAATCTGTTACTATTTAAATGCAAACTGCTGGGATTTTGCAAATTTTCTTCCTTCAGAGCATGAAAGTCCATAAAGATTTTCTAACAAAGCCCTCTTCTTAATGCGGGATAAATGGCAGAGCTACCTGCAATTAGCTCACTTCCCTCAAGGAGGGGAAAACGTGGCAGCCACTACACTGAGGTGGATATATATAAACATATATTTATTAATAGTGGAACAAGTGTAGCAATTACTTCTACCTAGATTTTTGAAAATTAAATGGAGGTAGGTAAAGGATCCAGAGCACTGAGAGTTCTCAGATTAAAAACAGTGCCTTTGAGCTGCTTAGATTTTGCTATAGGCAAAGTAGTTACTTCTTTTTCATATTCTAATAAGGACTCTGAAGATATAGAAAATACAGCAAATTTCTTTCATTTTGAGGAGTGAGGATAAGACACTGGCACACTTAACTATCCAGGACAACTGCTATTGTTAGTTTAATTTTTGTTTTGTTTTCATTTTTTTTTCCAACTGTTGTGAATTGACATTTTGTACATAGGCAGCACAGCAGCATAGTTTGTATTAGACATATTGTCCAACCATTGCTAACACCTGGGGGCAGTGATTCTAACAGAGCATCACTGTTGAGGATTTTATTTTAGGAAAACTGTTTTGAACATCAGTATGAAAGGTGCAGTGATATAACTTGCCTAAAACTCTGAAGGTCAAATGAGATGGTTCAAACATGATGAAAGAAAGAAATGCAGAAATACAGTCATCTTGTTTTATTGGTGATGGTGGAGTTTTTATTCTGATGGCTTGCAAAGTCATTGATTTTTGCAATATAAACTGTACAAAAGAGGTGTTTTTCATATATCCACATATTATAGACTTTTTTTTTTATGCCCCGTCATTTTCTTTGCATAAATGACATTACTGATTTGCTCTGGGAGAGTGGAACCCTGCTGTTTGGTTAGGAGAGAGCACAACAATCTGTTACAATACAAGGTCTGATGCTGGGTCGTTAATTGTGAAAAGGCATGATTGTTCTGCTTTAGAGGTGTGTCTGTCATTTCTGTGTTGTTTTGTTTTGTTTTTTTTTTTTTTTTTTAATAGGTTATGAAGCTGTCAGCTGAGGTTTAAAAACCTTTGCCCCATATCTGAGATTCTTAAATATCTTCTTTTCGGTAATGCTTGCTGTTGTGGAGAAGTATATAGAGGTAGTTCTGTATCTAACGGAAAGCAAGGAACCTGTACTACAACAGTCCTTGTCTGAGGTGGGCAATTAGTTCTGGGACAGATTGCGCCATGTAACAGGTAAACAGTTCTTTACCTGAGCAGGAAGGTGTGTGTTCAGTATCATTAGGATCATAGGTTTGATCAGATGGGACAGCCATTTCTAGACCTAGTTAATTATTTATCTAGTGCCAAGGATTGCTCTTCAAGGAGGGAGGGGAAGGGGTATCAGGCACACCCTAAACCACAGCTAGTGAGTAAATTGGCCAGAAAGAAGAGAGATAAGGTCCATGTCACTGATAGTCAAGGCAAATAAGGATAGTGAAGTAGCATCGTGTGAAGCTGTTCAACATGACACTTGAAATAAATCAGATTTTCAGTTTGGAGACCTGAAGAACAATTTCATTAGCAATCTGAGAGTTTCCTTGCTCACTGTCGTCTGGTGAATTTTAATGACCTGTATGAGCACAGTGGCTCTTGCTCCATAGGCGGTTTATCATTTTATCTGCTCCGTCAAGGGCTGTGAAGAATCATCTTCACCTATTGAACCCTCAGTTTGAACCTGAACCATCAAGACAAAGGCGGGTAGCATTATGGTCTTGAAGAAAGCAGAGCCTTGTTCAGATGGGATATATTCCTTTGCGCTTTGTTTCATCCTGCTTTCTTTCCTTTGTTAGAGTTTCATCAGTCTTGAGTTTTCAGGGCTGCCTAGCTATAAGGATGCGTGCACCTAAATGTAATTTAGGTTATCAGGCTGTGTTTGCCACTTCCCAAAGTGTAGAGATTTGAATACCTATTCTTAAAGACAGTGCACTTGTATGGGAATAGTGGTTCCTGCAACCTAGGTAGCATCTTCTCTTCTATCCTTCCTCCCCTGGCCTGAGACACACAAATGTATTGCTTCAGTGCCAGATGCCAGAGTCTACAAGGTCGTCCTTTCAAGCATTGAGCCTTCCAGGGTTAATGCAGGGCATCATTAGCCTGCACTGGGACAGACTGTCCAAGGCGTTTTTCAGATCTCCCATCCACTTGGTGCAAGGTTGCTGTCAAAACCTGACTCCCAAAGCCAGTGTTTTTGGAAGAAGCTAGCCAGCAGTGCTGCTATAACCAGAGCTCTGGTAGATTTGGTGCCAAGTAGAACAGGTGAGGTACCTTGTATTTCACAGTTCTGAGCACAGAGGAGGCAGTGGGTTGAAAAGGATCTCAAGTATCCTCTACCTTCTTTCTGTGTTATAGTTTCCCCAGAAAGAACATGTGAAGAATTGTTTGTTTGTGTGTTTTTTCTTCAGTGCAAGCTAAAAGAAGATAATTTTGAAGATGCTCTCAGAATGGACAAGTGTGTTAGCAGGTGATGAAATGTTCCATAGCGCCTGGGTACAAATATTCCCAGTATCTTTCTTTTCATCTTTCTTGATCAGGAAGGAGCATAGTCAGACCATGCACTTCAGAAATTTGGACAAAACATAGAAAGTAAACCTGATAAAGACTCCTGAATAGGCTAAAGATTTTATGAGAAGCAACACATATCTCTTGTGAGACCATACCTTGAGTACTGTGTCCAGCTCTGAAGCCCCCAGTGCAGTAAGGCCATGGACCTGTTGGAGCTGGTCTAGAGCAAGGCTACAAAGATGATCTGAGGGCTGGAGCAGCTCTCCTGTGAGCGCAGGCTGAGACAGTTGGGGTTGTTCAGCCTGGGGAAGAGAAGGCTCCAGGGAGACCTTATTGCAGTATCTGAAGGAGGCCTACAGGAAAGCTGGAGAAGGACAGAAAAAGGAAAACGGGTATTTCAGGGACTTTATTGGTGGAGTCAGTATTGCCCAAAGCCAAAGAGCTTGGAACACACAGTAAATTGCGGTATTGGTAGCTTTGTCAGTGGCAGTCCCTTGCCAGTGAGAGTGAGTTGCTTTGGAGGTAAAGCTAACTTACCATTAAGTACAAACTAAAGATACAGTGCCAGGATCTACCAGCAGCAGCAGAAGAAACAGAGTTTCTGTATAAGCATGTAATTTTCTACTTTGAAGAATTTCCTAATATAAACGGCATTTATTCAGTGGTGTTGTTTTAAAAATTAAAAGGAACCTAGTTTGTTTTTTAAAAAGAGAAGCAAATAAGATACTTTATCAGAAAATAACTGCTTCAATTTTTCTAAGTGCTTTCTAGCTGAAGGCAGCTCCAAGAAGTGTTTGCTTTCTCTGAGAATGTTGTGTGTTTGTTTCTCTTCTGTATTTCAAGACTTTATTTTAGCTGTAATCTAGATAAACTGTCTCTAACAGCCATGGTGGTTTTAGTCTCATTAAAAATAGAACAAAGGTTTTAGCATTTCTAAGCCTATCAGTTGGATTCCCTCCTTGCTAGTTGATTAAAAGACAGCAACCATGTTGCATTGAATTTTCTACCATAATAATTGGCAGCCTGGTCCAAAAAGTACATACGGTGGAATAAACTGTCCGTTTTCTCTGTGCAGAATGCTAGGAGACAGATAAATTCTTGCAGAAGCATTTAGTTTCTACCAAGAGAATGCCAGTTTTGCAAAGACCAGCCTGGAGAAGCTGAACCTGTAATGGCATGATGTATACATGCTATAAAAACACATTGCTGCTGAAGCTGTCACCTAACATGGCATTGCTCACTCCTGCTTACAGGAGAAAAGCCTTTTATTAATAAACTGCTGGTGCCATGTACTGGTGGAGGTTGCTAATCATCGTCCAGCTCTCGCCAGATTAGATTTTATTTGTTTACTTATTGGGATGGAGGGAGCTGAAGAGCCACTTTTATTGAAGGAAAAAAAAAGCAGCAGCAGGTGGTTAGTAGATAACAGTTTTTGGTGTGAAGTAATACTGCCCTGATAGTGGTTGCAATGTGAGTAGTAAAAAGTCACATAACTGGCAAAATCTCCTTAAAGTAAGTCTGAAATACCTTCAGAAAAATAGCTTTTGTCTCAGCCATAGCAGTATATTGTATAACTCTTATCAGTTCATGTTTTGAAGAAAGCTTTTTTTTTTTTTTCTTGCTGTAGAAGAAACCCTTCAGTGACTTGGGGCATACCACTGTGGGATTTCAGTATTGACAAAAGGGTTCAAATCCCGCCCCCCTTTATTTTTTTTTAATTGAAGGACTTCCTGGTCAGTGGGTTTTTGGAACCCAGAGTGGGGTCAGGAGAGAAGTTCCTTGAAGGTCAGACTGGCAAGCCTTTCTGTCTTCCCTTGTATTGTGGGATGTAATATAATTCCTGTGATTCACTTAACAAATTCCTGGCCACTGCAGAGACACACAACGTGGATGCAGGTCTGTCTTGCCTGTCAGTCTCTCATTTTCCTTCTTTCTTTGCTAATTCCTGGTACATTGTGTTTCTTGTAGCTATTGTATGTGTTTCCGGGTGGGCTGGTAAGTCTGCTGAGCGTTTTATGAACGTGTGGGTAGTAATAGGTCTGTCCAACCTGCCAGGTTATTGCGTATTTCTGGTGATTTGTAGCACTGAGGGTTGGAGGTGCTATGGTGTGTTGGGAGGAATGTGCTGCTTGCTACTCCCGTAATCCCAAACTGGGCTGGTTTGCTCCTGGTCTGTAGGGTTATTGCTCTCAGTATTGATTGCCAGTACTGGAAAATTAGGATTCCTGCAGTTAGTGGCTTTGGTACTTCAGGAGAGAGAGTCCAACTTCAGACAAAGCTAAGTGGCTTTATTTTAAGCCCTTGTTTTCACAAGTTCTCTTAGCATTGGGGATGCTAAAATTCTAGGTTCATGGTTACTTTGTTGACCTACTGAGCCTTTCACTTGTCTCTTACCTAGTCAAATGACTATAGTTGGCAGGCAGGAAACCTAGTTACAGGTCTTTAATTATGTAATATGTGGGTTGTGTTAGAATGTACTTTAAAGTTTTTGCCTAGTGTGCAAAGCCTGTGTTGTTTTTATTTCTATGACATGTTAAGCACTGGCTAAGGGAAGATGTGATTTGAGCTCTGGCAGAAGACAGTAAAAAAATATGAACTGTGTTGAGGAAACTTTAAGTAATCTGCAAAGCACTGACTTTGGAGAAGCTCAAGAGCTTTGCTCTTCCTTTGCAACTGTACTAGTTACGAATTTCCTCAAGCACTGGGGTGTTAGCAGGATGAAAATACGTTGTACCAAACAGCTGCCTGGTAGGGGACGGTGCTGCTGTATTTAGCGACTAAGAAGACCAGTGACTTAAATCTTTTAAGAAAGGAGTGTCACATGCATTACTAATTGAACTAGACTGTGGGGTTTGGATTAGAGCTTGAACGTTGGTCTGGATCTGTCAGGTAAATTTCTTCCTGTAATAGCTGATGTGTTTCCCTTCACAGGGCTGGGAGGAAAATTGAGTGGTGGCTGTGGGTACCAGGGAGCTGCAGGAAAGTTTACTTAGAGCAATAACTGTCTACTCAGCATTTATTATAGTTTAGTCTGTTCTCCTCCTTGTACATTTGATGCTTTAAGTGAACCAAAGCTGCAAAGTCAGAGTATAAAGAAGAAGCATAGCTTAGAAAGCAAGGCAGAAAGCTACTTTACATAAGTGCAAATAGCCTTTTGTTTGGATGTGAAGAATGATATGAAGCACTCCTCAGAAGAAATTCAACCTAATCTGTTCATTCCCCAATGAAGCTCCAGAAGCATGTTAAGAATGGCAGTACTGGGTCAGATAAAGAAATGTTCATCTACCTCTGTATCCTTTGTTAAAGAATAACAAGTTGTAGGTACGAACAGAGGGTGTTACTTCTCAGAGTATTCCCTTCCTTCTGAAGTGTGGAGCTGTGTGCATTCTTCCACAGCCCTTGGAGGACACCTCTTCAGTTAATATATTTTTTTTAAAAAGTACTTACACTTGAACATTCTGCAATAGTTTCTTTAGTTTTTGCTAGCAGCAGGTACTTCATTTTGCTTTACAGAAGTTGCCTGAACACAGAGTAAAGCTAAGGTGGCTCAAGTAATGACTTGGCTAATTTTCTCCTTATGCTCGACTAGTTTTAAGACATCTACCTCTGTGTGATAAAGTGGCACTGCCAGGTAGGCAGCGAGCTTCTGGTGCAGTAGGAGTGCCTGTGTGCACTCTGAGGTGTATCTTCCTCGATTGTGCCCTAAGCATCTGACTTGACTTTTTGCTGTGGTGGATGGTGTACAAACATCAGAAGTATGTCATGATCTTAATTTGTCGCTGTGGGACTGCTGGCACGAGTTCGCGTGACTCTTGCTCAATTGAACCTTTTGTTCAGGGGCATGGCTTTGTGGGTTTGCAGACAGCCACAGTAAATCCAAAACTAGGGACTATCGTCTTGGTGGTCTGGACGTCCTCAATCTGGCTGTGCTCCCAGGAGCTTCCAAGAAGCTGTGCTGCCACTCACAGTCTTCCTTCATCTTGTAAACTTCCAGTGATTGCTGAAGTTAGAAGAAGTTAAAGCCTTCAGGAAGGGGGATTTCCAGACCTCTTGAGAAAGCTCCTCTGTTTCTGCTAACGTCAGGCCCCTTTCTTTGCAAAGAGGGAGGAGGGAAGCACTGATGACACTTTATTATTTGTACTTTCAAATCTCCTTCCTCTCTTCTCTAAGCCCTAGTTACCTGTAAGATTACCCTGAATGATGACTGGATAACCTTTGCTGAAAGAACCAGGATGAGAGAAGGACCAACAGAGTAGTAGCAATATGCTGGTCAGCTTAATAATGCTTTCTCTTACTGATAAATGCTCTTCTGACCTAAACTGCAGGTGGGAACAGAAGCCCTTGGAGCTGAAGAAGTGATTTAAGAGCACATGTGCAGACAGCAGAGCTGCTGTAGTACATGACTGTCTGATTCTCCAATTAAAAGACCAGATTTAATGTTTTCTTTGATAACTGAAATGCTTATCATGGCTAGCACAAACAGCAGCAAGCGTTTTATGTCTTAGTTGAAGGATTGCAACTTGAAAGGCCTGGTTATAGATTGAAAAATAAATCCAGATTGTCTTGGTTACTTATACGTAGAGATAACGCTGTCTATGAGTGGACTTTGGCTCTTAATGCGATGAAAGTGTGTTGCATTTTGTGTTGTGCAATCTAGGCTTGCAAGAGGACACTGAAATCTAACCTGGAGTGACAATGGTGTGTTCAGCTATATGAATCGTTAATGCTTTAAAGGACTCTATAAAACCAAAACAACAACAAAACGAAACCACAAAAAAACCCACAAAACGAAAACAACTAATAATAATAATTAAACAAAATGAAACCAAAACAAAACACCACCAAACCCCTGCTTCAGATTTTTCTAGCACTCTTGCTAGTCACTCAATTAAATCATCCTTGGTCGCAGATGCTGACTAACAGAGAAAATAGTACATACAAACAAGTCAGCAAGGGCTAAAGCTCAGCTAGCTTCTAAAAATACTACAATAGCTGGATGGCACAGTAAGTTAAGTAACATGCTTTAATTTCATATTGAGAGCACTTATTGGAAGAGGAGGGAGAGCTGGGGATTAAAATGTGGAGCAAGCACATGATTTATCAGGAGCCCAGTTCCAGCAGCAGCAGGGGGGATGATGATGGACCAAAGCAGGTGCCCACCTTGCTGAGGCCTCCATCACAGCAGTGAGCTAAAGACCCACAGAGAGGCCACTGGTGTGGAGCATTTATATAACTTTTTTTTTTTTTTTTTTTTCCCCTTCTTTCTTCTTTTAACCTTGTTCCAGTGTCTGGCTGATCTCTGCTCAAGCTGGCCAAGTGCCACTGTTTGTCTGTGCACAACAGACACAAATAGATTCCTGAGGGTCATGTGAAACTATTCCGAGCTCTTTAAATCACAGCACCCTTACCTTTTCTCCTCTGCTGCCCGTGCTTTAACAGGTGTGGCTTTGTTTATGCACGTCTGTCCATTTACTTTAGCACCTGGGTTGTGCTGGCCCTCAGTGCCTGGAGGAAACCTTTGGTTCCATGCTTTGCTCAAGCTTCAGGAGAAGTCTGCAGAGCCTCCTGAGTAGGGGTTTACACCTAACGAAACAGGCAGGGGCATCAGCTTTGTAAGTGCCACACCAGCAACTGTTAGTCATTGAAGCCTCTGCTTCTGCAAACTTTGATATACCTTACTACGACTTTGGCTTAAGCTTTGTGAATGAGGCCTGTGGTTCTTAGCATCTTCTAATACAGCTGTAAGGTAATTCCAGAGAGGATGAATCTTGTTCCTGTCAATAACTGGCAATAGCTAGTTTTAAAAAATCTCTTTTAATTGAAGAGTTATGGGTTTGATGCCAGCAGTAAGCCTGAATTAAGGTCTTCTCAGTTAAATGTTTGCATGTTACTGCTGTGGGAAACCCAAGGTAAAAAGATATGTCTTGGCCACATCTCATCCTCTGTTGCTACATAGTACTGCACAATCTTTCCTTCTACAAGGAACTTTTATGTCTTGGGACAACCAAAAAGACATTTAGGTGTGTAACAAATAGCATATAACTGTTTTTCCTGTTCTACCTTTCGTTTCCGGTGGGACACCCTGTTGCTCTTTTCAGCTGAGAGGTAACACACAACTGCACGTACATGTCAGACTCATTCCTGGAAGTGGAACTAATGCTGCTAAACTGTTCAGTGGGGTTTTAACTACCTGATAAAAACATGTGATGTTGGCATTGCGTGCGGGGAAGTGCTCAATGAAAGCTCTGCACTCACTAGGAGGAGGGTTGTTCTGCTGCTTTGTTGTCTATGTCTGTGATGTTCACCTCAGCCTTTGTACTAAGTTTGAAATAGCTGAAGAGCAATCGACTTCACCTTTAAGTTTTCACTGAAACTTTTTCTGGATGAACATCTCTCCCCCCGATGTCCTTGGAGCATTTGAAAGAATTATGCTAAACTTTCTGGGAAGTAGACTCCTAGTTTTGTATGTGCTTTCTGCTTCCTGTGGTGGCCTTCTCATGCTGCGAGTCTCCAATTTCATTTCCTGCCTGAAAATTAAAATTGAGGTGATGTGGGCCAGGTCAGTGCTGGCTGTGTGTTATCCCAGAGAAAATGAGCTAGAACCAGCGAAAACAACTAACCCTCCAAAAGCGTGGTAATAATGTTAGGATGGGATACCCTGCAGCTGCAAGGGATTTGACAGAGACAAGAGCTCATGGTTGCTTGTTCCTAACACGTGTTCATAGACTCATAAAATCCTTTAGGTTGGAAGAGACCTTTAAGATCATCAAGTCCAACCATTAAGCCAACACTACTAAGTCCTCTGCTAAAACAGAATCAGAATCTGTCAGGGCTGGAAGGGACCACAAGGATCACCCAGTTCCAACCCCTCTGCCGTAAGCAGGGCCACCTCACACTAGATGAGGCTGTCCAGAGCCTCATCTTAGCTCCAGTGAAAGAGCTAACAAATATTCCCATGTTCTGAGGAAGTAAAGCTAAATACAGTCATGCTGACTGGAAGTCTTTTTTTCTTGTTTCTTAAGAAGCAACTACAAAAACTTGTGAGATGTGTTAGATGTGGCTTGTGAAACAACAGCCAGTGTCATGAAAATCAGCAGTGAGGATGTAAAGAGCTATAGGGGGAAGTAGCCAATATGGAGGCAGAAGGCTGAGTGGTACCAGTTGTATCTGGCATAGATAGATGGATGCTGTATGTATCATATATTGTTTACTTGTTAAAACCTCTCCTAGTCATACCACTCTTGGCAGTTCTTGAGGAGCCTGTGGGCTGCTGAACTGATCCCTGATGGTGAAGGCACTCAAGAGTGGTGCTCCAGCGCTTGAATCAAAGCTCAAGTATCTGGTGTTTGAGACAGTCTCTCTGAAGAGCAGATAATATAATTAATTTCATATCCTGTATAACTAGATACTGTTCTTAGCCCCAAACACTACATCCATTATGTTTTTGAGTATTAGCTTATATTTGTTAAGCTGGAATGTTGAGCTCAGAGCTCACAGTTGCACATAGTTGAATTGCTGCTCACTGTGCATCTTATTACTCTGCCATAATTACAGTGCCATTTGCCATGAAGGTGATTCTTAGGTTTTGACATAAACGTGGGTCAGGCTGTTTTGTGTTTATCCCACAATTTGGGTAGAGCAGGAACATGGATAGAGTCACGTATACTAGTGCAGCATGGGTTTTGGGTAGGGATATATTTTAATGTAGTCAATTTTGAGTACTTGCTTCTGTTTTTCCATATCTACCCTTAACTTGTATATTCAAAGGTATGCCAAATTTGTAAAACTGTGTACCTGCTCTAAATTTCATGCTTATACCTCTAAGACTGAGGGTGACTTGCCCTGCTTTTTATTTCAATTTTCCTACTTTTTCCTAGTGTGTGTGTTTTTGTTTTTTTTTTTTTTTTTGGCAAGTTTTGTGAGAAACCTTGCTATTTTAGACTTTGCCGAATTCAGTCTGAGTTAAAACTTGTTGAAACCTGAGAGTTCTAGCATGAAAAAAAATAAAATAAAGGCAAACAAAAAAAAACCAAACCAAACCAAAACAAACAAACAAAAAAAAAAACCCAAACGATTGGCATCCAGAGCCATGGATGTTTATCTAAACTGAACTTCTGATTCCTCTTGAGGTTTGGTATTTCACTACTGAATCTGTTTCAGTCCAGTTAATTTGTTACAAACCCCTAAGCCACAGACTTTGAATTAAAGAAAACAAAGCCCCAAGCCTCCACATAATTTAACACAAGAAGAACCTTTTGTTAAACTAAGGAGTGCGTTACATCACTGTTTCCCAGTTTGAAATACAATACTGATGTACACGTGAGCCAACAGCATAGTTATTGATCCTGGATTTATGCCACCTGTATTAATGGGATAGTCTAGTGTCCCCCTATGATATTCTCTCCCCCACCCCTCCCCCTCAACACGATTTCTCCTTTCAAAGGTATGGCAGGGAATTTTTTTGTGTCAGTGGTTTGGCTTTCTGCCGTGTAGCTTACAGGGAGTACAGAATGCCTGTTTCTGATAAGATTTTTCTGCTCTTCTGTTTTTAGGACAATGTAGATCAGACCGCTCATGGTCGGCGGGATCTGGTGGAACCTGCTTTCCAAGAACCAGCTAACCGCATCTCCCTGAATCACCAAGGTAAGGAACGGTGGATGGGGAATCCAGAATCCTCGGGGGAAAGCCAGGGCACTGCATGTGCAGAGGTAGTTTCACCCCCATGTTGCCATTTCTCCTTCTCGTTACAAACAAATAAGTTCTGGATTGTTGGAGGAGGAATGCTGAGAAATACTTTTGTCACAAATCTTCTGTAAGCTATGGATGAAGACCACAAAGAACTTGTAGTGCATCTCAGGCCTTGTAGCCCAAACTGGGATTGCTAACCTGGGTGGCAGGTTTATTCTCCTGGTTTTAACAAGGGGAAGGAGGGAAATACTGAAATTGAATTCAACATTTGTATTGTTGAAGTTGCATTTGAAAAATGTTTGATTGCTACAAGGAGCGTTCAGGGCTCTGGCTCAAGTTCTGCAGTAGGAGAAGAGAAAAGTATGTTTACTTGCTTTGCATGACAGAAATCAGTTCATCTGAGGAGAGAAAGTCCTGAACTAGATGTTGTAAAACTAATTTTAAACGTCTTTGGCAATTTCTGCCTGTTCAGACACCTGAAAAAAGACTTTCACTGTTATAGCAGGGACTTTTTAGCTCAGGTCTTTTTTTTTTTCAATTTTGAGATAATTAACGATGGAGAGTGCCATCTTAGGTAGTGAACCACCTCAGGGTTCATGATGGCTTAATTTGGAACCAAGTCTTTGAAGGTGGTCATCTTTTTCCCCAACATCAGACACTTTTAAGGTTCAGCTGGACAGGGTGCTAGGCTATCTTCCGTGGATGGTGCTTTTTCCAAGAAGGGCTGGACCAGATGATGCTTGAGGTCCCTTCCAATCTGGTATTTTGTGATTCTTTGATTCGGTGATTCAAATGTTTTTTTCCATGCAACAGCCAATAGTATTTTAGTCAGCACAAAGCTATTTTAACAAAAGAGACACCAACATATTACTTTAAAATATTTACAAAATGTGACATGCCTAACTTTTCCTTCAAAAATCCAGCTTCTTTGTTTTCCAGTGGCAGCAAGACTGGAATTTAATTACTTGTAGATCCTCAAGTCTATTTAAACTTCACAAACAAGTCACAGAATGTAATGAGGATTGTATATTAATTTACCCTCCAAGTCTTCCTGTTGTGTAAGGCTTAACTTTGAGAAACTAGAAGATAAGTTGCCCTGTTGTTCAGTCTAAAACTTTTGGCAGCACAGGGAGTGTGTTGTGGTATGCTTGCATGCTGACCAAACAGTTTATAAATTTAATTTTTCACTCATATTGAATGGCACCGTTACATTAATTTCAACTAGCTTGGGATACACGAATCCTAGAGCACATCAAGATAGGTGACTTCTGAAGCTGTTTGTAAATATCCCGCTTTAGTCAAGGGATCTTGTTGGGGAACACATCCTGTGTGATCTACATTAATGCGTTGACAGTGAGAGAGTGTGTGAGTGTTGTGTATGAAGTCTGACTATTTATTGAAGAGATGGGTAGTACTGCATTTTGATGGCAAAATGCTATCTTTGCAGCCTGATATTTTCCTTACAGAGTAATGCTTCCTTATCAGATGCTCCTTTTCCTCTGCCAATAGTGTAGTGCTACAGAAGGATCTATATATACAGTGTCGCCTGATGTGTGGCTCTGCCTTAGGTACTTTGAGACAAATGTCTGTAGGCAAACTGGTCCAAATTATTTTAGGAAATAGCTAACTTTAAAGAGAATGCTTCTCATGAAGGCATTGGCTGTTGAAAGCCTTTTTATAAAGAGAGATCCCTGTTAATGTTTTTCCCAGTAGTTTGTGTAATAAAGATCACTTTTGCACTGCAACATTTTTATTTTTTTTTTTAAATTTTTCTTATGTCATCTGTCTGACAGCAATCATAGACGCATAGAATCCTTTAGGTTGGAAG
>NW_008631584.1:0-15333 GCF_000691845.1 Merops nubicus
TCCATGACCTTACTGGGCACAGAGGTTTTCCTCTTGTTGTTCTTGGAGGTGTGGTACAATGAAGGCTTTGTCTAACCCCAGTTGTCATTATTGCTGAGAACAGAAAGAAGGGGGGAAGTGGAGAAGGGGTGAGAAGGACATCCCTTAGAGCACATCACTCTGCCTGTGACATTGAGGATGTGGTGTCAAATAGACTCCTGCTGCGGACACCAGAAGGGCTTTGGTGGAGAAACTCAAACATATGTGGGTTCAGCTATGGGTTAAGGCAGGATGGGGTTTGGATTTGCTTGCAGCCTGATATGAAAAAGCCTAAACCAAGAGAAGAAGGAGAGGGGGAAGATGGTGATATCAAAGTTGCCATGTCCTGTATCAGAAGAAATAAGGAGAGAAGAAGCCGTTGCTACCTAGCCAAGCAGAAAAGTGAAGCAGTAGTCAGAGCAAAGAGCTGCTGGGTACCAGGAGCTGGGCCAGGAGCACAGAGTGGTCTTGGATGTGGTGAGGAGCAAATGAAGGCTTTGGAAGACATACCTCCCAAAAAGGCTGAGAAACCAATGACCTCACAGGGCTGCAGGTCCCAAAAAAGCCAGGAGATGGGCCAGGGAGAGCAGATGAGCATCCTGAGAGTGTTGTGCAGGGCAGGGTAGCAACTGGAGGGAAGAAAGGAAGACAATTTCTGGAGATGTTTCTGGCACGTCAGTTGTGCTGCGTGCCTCCTGAAGAGAAGCCAGCAAGCTTCTTTGGTAGCTGAGAAGGGAAGGAGGGAGAGTGGGGAAGCAGACACTGGGAGAAGATGGCACAGAAAATGCCACTCATGGAAAACAGAAGAACAAAAGGCAAAAGGGACAAGGAAAAATGTCAAGTTTTTGAGCCACCCCTTCTTTATCAAGCCCATGTGCAAAAGTAGCCCATGGGCAGAGCACTTTTGTAGGTCTGCACACTACAGTCATAGTCTCAAAACACCCCACTGCAAGACATGTGAGCTGATCCCCTATTCCCCCTGCAGAAGGGATGAAAGCTTTTTATTTAACAAAAATAAAAGAAAAAGGAAACATTTTCTTAAAAATTTATGCTTAGGGTACATCCAAATTATTTTATCCTCCTGGTTTTGCTCACCAAGTCCAGCCTCAGAGTAGCCATGGCAACACCAAGCACCTATTTTCTCTTTTTTTCACCCAAGTCGTGACAATTGTCAAGGAAGTTAGTCCTGGCTTTGTCATGGCACTGGGGAGGATGTGCATGGCTGCACATGTTTTCAAGCTCAGGCCTTCAGCTAGAAAACCTAAATATCTGTAAATAAAAAGATTATTTTCCCCATGAGCTTAACTCGTTCATATAGAAGAGTTCTGCTTTTCCCAGTAACAATGCTAATTAATGGGTTTCACTTCATTCCCATTGTCACATGCAATCACTTCCTAAAGCCTGAGAGGCCTTGTTGGTTCCTCCATCCTCTGAAGATGCAGGTGAGCTTTTCTAGACCCTCAGCCAGCACCAGAGAGAGAGATTTATATTGTTTCTTTTGCTTCCCTCTCTGTGGATCATTTGATTCTGTCAGCCTGGGGCAGCCTGCAAGAGTCAAGGCAGTAAATGAACCTACATGCTGTATGGTTTGTCACCACCCTGCATGGTTGCTGAATCACTCTCTGTGGCCACATCTTTCCTCTGAGGCTTATGGAGATACTCAGGGATCACCAGCATGCCCAGAGCCCTGGTCCCTCAGCTGGTGACAGCTTCTGGCTTTCTCTCCGTGAGATTGTGTCCCTGGTCCTGAAGCCCTGTCTGCCTCCATCCGTGGTGGGAGATTGTACACCAGGTTTTGCTGGTCCGCTGGCACGGTGAGGCACTGCCTTCCTCCTCTGGCAGCTGACAGCACTGAGTGCTGAAGGCTGCGTGGAGGGAGCTCCCGGGCTGGACAGTGACTCCCTCACCTGCAGCGAGAGCAATAAGCTGGGGAAAGCTGGGCTTCCACACCTTTGACTCAGGTGTCTTGCCAAGACAGAGCATGGAGGAAAAAGTCTTTTCAGTGTCAGGAGTGTTCTCAATATGTTTCATCTTTAGCAAAAACATCCTTCTGCTTGCAAGCTGAAGTGATCCTTATTCTTACAGCATCCTCTTCTCACCCCTAGAAATAAAGGTACATGCAAATAGCACAGATACCTGACAGGCTGAAGACAGTTAGTACCTGCTCTTTCTGGTCTCTAGTCACACAATCTCTGCAGACCTTCTGCTGCTTTTCCAGCTTCCCTCTCACCAGCATCCCAAATACTGTGTTTTGCTGTGAAAATATTACAAAGTACAGCTCAGTCCATGAGAAACACAATGTGGTCATGGGCATGTGCAGCTGTCACGTCACTGCAGGCTGCCACGCTCCCCCAACACGGTGGCATCTCCCCAGCTCTGCCGTCCCTTCCGCACAGGATGGCTCTTACAGAATTCCCTGGTAATTAGGTAAATCGATCAGGATCCCCTTGGTCTGCAGGAGGAGAGATACTATGAGACTGACCACACCACAGGTGATTC
Source organism: Merops nubicus (assembly GCF_000691845.1). NCBI lineage: Eukaryota > Metazoa > Chordata > Aves > Coraciiformes > Meropidae > Merops > Merops nubicus. The sequence goes on from NW_008631584.1 coordinate 2,518, forward strand.
CCAGGCCTTCACTTTGCCCTGTTTAGGGTGGTGCATTGGAAGGGATCCCAGAGGTGGACAAAGTATCCTGGGGACGTTGCAGCCAGCCCTGTGGCAGCCAGCAGAGCTGTTCCTTGTGTGCAGAGCGAGGGCAGATGACAATACTGGGCTGCTTGGATAGGGTGTGATTAAAGGAAGATAGAAACAACAGCCTGACTTTGTTCACTTTGTAAGTGTCTGTGTCACCATTTTTTTTTTTTCCTAGAGGAATTTCTACTGGTTTCCTGCTTCGTCTTTGATGAGGAAATCCATTCTGTGAGAAGTTGCATGCATGCTTTACCATTTTGCCAATTAACAGCCTTAGATTTGCAGCTATGAGGCCCGTCCTTTCCACAGTGACATCAGCCAGTGGAGGATGTGCTTTACTTTAGCACGATGCAACTCCTTGTAATCGGAGATACGTCCCTCCAACAGCCACAGGCTCCCTCCACAGCGCAGAACATTTCCATGCAGTGCAAAGACTCCTTCTTGTGACAACAAAGGAGACATTGAGAGACCTGCTCGACAGACTTCCATCAGCAGTATTAACACAAGTCTTGGAAGCAACGTCCCAGGCCTGGGAACTGAGAACCGCGGGTCCAGCCACACTCACCCCACTGACCCCACCGTGCTCAGGGCTGTGGAGCTGAGGCTGACCACCGTGAGCATCAGGCCCTGCAGATCTGCACCCACCTGGGTGCTGTTACCTACCATGAACAACAGACTGAGAGCACTTTGGAGAAGGTCAATGCCTTTCTCATTTCCCTGCCAAGCATCCCGCCCTCCTCTGGACACTGCGTAAAGCTGCTCTCTGTTTCCAAGGTGATGCCTGGAGGTGACGCCTGTTATGTATTCTCTTGCAGGTAGCAGCAGCTGTGGCTGAGAGATGCCCTTGGATGAGCCATTGTTTGAAGGGAGGTGGGAAAAAGACAGAAGGAAAAAATCTATTTGTAATCACCTTTCAAAGATTGCTAAAAAAAAAAGACAAATTAGGGCATTTATTTTATGAGATGGGGTTTCCTAATATAGTACAAGTCCTTGCACCTGAGAATGAGCATTGTACCTACATTGTAAACAACAAAATTAATCATTGGATACTTGTTTAGCTCTGTCCTTTAATGTGATGGTTACAAATATTGTTCATGCCTAATATTAAGTTTTGAGTTGCCTGGGGAAGACTCTGCTTTCAACATTTCTCACTTTATAAATCAAAAACTCTGTGTTCCTTTCCATGGGCTCCTTAGAAGAAGGGCTTGCTGTGGGTGCAGCACTTGGCCCCTTACTGCCTCTGGGACTTTCTGAAGTTTTGGGGAACAGTTTCTAAACTTTAAAACATCTTTATGGAACTTCTCCAGAGTTTTGCCACAAAGCAAAAACCACATATATTTTAACCACATATGTTATTTTCTATTTACCTTCACTGGAGCTTTTCTGCTGGTCTCCTTCAGCTCAAAATTTCATAACACTCTGTGGTTTTGCAAGCAGAAGAAGCTTGGTTTAATAGATATATTTCAGTCAGTGTGCTAAGAAAGCAAACAGAAAGCTTGCCCCTGAAGATGCTTGTTTCCTTTTCAGATTTCCATCTGGTAATTCCATGGGGGAACCGTAGGTATGTACTGCACACACTTGGATGTAGTGGGCACTTCAGTAAAACATTACAGTCTGTTCTTGCAGGGTACTCTTTCACGTCCAGCTAGGTCAGACCAACACCTCATCTGGGCTGCCATCTGCCTCCAAGCAATCAATGCCAGATGTTTTAAAGGAAAATGGATAAAACCAGCCCCTGGCCTTGAGCACAAGCAGTTTGTAGGACACCTTTTCCCAGAGCAGTTTTACCCAGTCCCATAGAGTCCAAGATGAAAATAAAGGCTTGGAAATGGTAAACAACAATACAGCACAGACGTTTGAATCGCTGTTGTCAGCCCCTTGAAATGCACTGGACAGTGAAACAAGGCAAGTCAGCCCCAGCCTGACCAAGAAACTCCTAAGGTCAGGAAACCTGGGGAGGAGGATGTCTGGAGGTGAAGAAGCTCCCTCCAATCCTTACCAGGAGCGTGGCAGAGTTGTGGTCATGCAACTGAGCACTCACCGAGCTGGAGGTCTTCTCAACCACAGCCTCTGATGCAATAGAGACTTGTAGAGTCTGGACTGGTGTCTCTGGTTGTTCAGGCAGCAAAAGGAATAAGACATCCACCACAGGAGCATTTGGTTTGATGTTAAAATGCGATAGACAACTAAAGTATTCATGTCTCAGTGAACTGGGTGGTTTATTCCCCTCCTCCTCAGGCACAAACCCATGGGAGCACCGCTGTTCCCAAGACAGGATTTGCTTTGCAGTGAGAAGACTGGAGGAACGTTCCTGCTTTGCCTGCGAGATGCAGACTGTGACCTGTATTACAAGAGAAAGACTCTGGGGCAAATTTAGCAGCACACGATTACCTCTGTTAGCACTGCTTAGCCTGGCACAGAGCAGAGACAGTGTGGCAGGGCTTGACTGCCCCTCTCCAGCTCAGGAGAGGCTCTATCCTGGCCCTGCCCTGGCTCTCCCTGAAACAGGATGGTAACCACGCAGGAGCTGCTGGTGACCGTGGCACGGTGCCTGAGCATCAGCGTCAGTGAAATTTCTGCCTGTACCCCCAGCAGCACAGCACTGCACTGGATCATGTAATTGTTATTTGTACCCAGAGAAAGTGGGCTGTGGTCTGGTAGGGAAATAGTGGAAGTTTATTTTCCATGGAAAACGATGGGAGCCACATGCAAAATCAAAACCACACTCACCCCTGCACTGCATAAATCCCGGGCTTACAGCAGCTCTGCTCCCTGGCTCCATATTTGCTGAGCTGAGTTCCAGGCAGCATCATAGAATCATAGAATCATGGTATATCCAGAGGGCACAATATACATCTGAATTAGGGTACGAGCATCAGTTCAGCAGCATTCCGTGTAGATGGTCACTGGCAGATTATGGACTTCATTCTAACTGGCACAGGGAGCACCAAAGCTGTTTCAAAATAAATCTCTCTTGACACTCATGTCTGTTGATGAAAGTTACAGCCTTTTAATCTGCCTCCAACATACTGAACTTCTGTAATCTGCTCGTTATTGGTTTATAATTCTTTGCAGCCCACTCAGGGCTTGCAACAAGATGCAGGGCAGACAAGGGCAAAGGGAAGGGCTGCAGGGCCCTGCCTAGAAGCAGTCACTCTGCCCAGCTCGGGCTTTGTCACCCAACGCTGCAGCGATGTGGTGAGGCAATGCCCTGTCTGGTCCCTGGGGGCTGTTCGTGTTGCCCAGCCCCCTGCAGCACCCAACTGCCCACCCTAGAGTGGACTGTGCATCTGTTGCACTGGGAAGCATGAGTGAGACCACAGTTCAAGTACTGCGTTCAGTTTTGGGTCCCTCACTACAAGGAGGACATTGAGGTGCTTAAGTGTGTCCAAGGAAGGGCAATGAAGCTGGTGAAGGGTTTAGAGAGCAAGTCTTGTGAGGAGCAGCTGAGGGAACTGTGGTTGTTCAGTCTGGAGAAAAGGAGGCTCAGTGCAGACCTTATCACCCTCTACAACAACCTGAAAGGAGGTTGTAGCAAGGTGGGGGTCATTCTCTTCTCCCAAGTAACAAGCAATAAGACAAGAGGCAATGGCCTCTAGTTACACCAGGGGAGGTTTAGGTTGGGTATTAGGAAAAATTTCTTCACCAAAAGGGTAGTGAAGCATTGGAACAGGCTGCCCAGGGAAGTGGTGGAGTCGCCATTCCTGGAGCTATATAAAGGTTATATAGATGTGGCACTTAGGGAGATGGTTTAGAGGTAGACTTGGCAGTGTTCAGTAAATGGTAATTTAACATTAGGTAAATGATAATCTTAAGGGTGTTAACCTGAATGGATCTATGATTCTATGATTTTGGCACTTTGCTCAGAGAGCCAGGAGGTTTGGCTGCCTCTGACATAAATCACCAGCCAAACATGGAGGCTCTTTTTGGGGCTCCTAGGTGAATCTAGATCTGAACCCAGACCCCAGTTCTTCTCATCCATCTGGGCTATTCAGTTCCCTTACCTGGTCCATCGCTGTGTTTGCAGACAGATGCCACAGCCGACTTGTGGAGTAAGCCATCATCTGAACCCAGCTCTCCTGGGAGCGCAGAGCTCCACTTCACTGGTGGAGCAGCAGTGAATGCTGTGCTGCCAGTCGTGCCATGTGAGCTGTGAAATGCAAGTCATGGCTGTTGTGGAGCGTCACTCTGGGAACACTGCAACAGGGGGAGGAAACTGGGGAACAAAGCAACAACCTTTCTCTAGCTGAGTGTTTCTCCTATAGACTGACATCATGAAGATCCCTGTCTCCAGAGCAGGTTTCAGGCTACATGCACATTCACAAGGTGTGAGGCACACGCTGGGCCTATTGCTTTAAACGTGCCCTCATTGATAATTGTATTATACAGAGCATGTTCTTACACCACAGCTTTCTGCTTTTACATCAGTTAGTCCAGGAAGTCTTTGCAGCATGAAATTGGGTGCTTGGCATCAGCGCTTTCTGGAGAGGGGATGTTAGACACAGAAACCGTGTAAGTCTTGGTGGAGGGAGGCTGAGCAAGTGTTTGGAACGGTCAGACTACTGAACAACCTGAACGCATATCCATGAGAAATGGTGCATCACTCTGGGACTGAAAATAAAAGCAAGTGATTGAAGACACCAGGGCAACGTTCAAATGAGGATCAATATTCACTTATCACACAAGCTCTACCTGCGAGTGTGGTGCAAGCAGGACGAGATGCTACAGGATGGCTGCTGGCTTAGCAGATGCCAATACACCTGCTCGTGTGTCTGACCCACAGCTCCAGTGCTAGAGAGGAACTGGAGAGGTTGGTGGAGCAAATGGGCAGATCACCAGAGAGCAGGAGCACCTCAGCAGGAGATGGGGATTGGCAAAGTCTGCTCAGCAGACATGGGCATGGCTGAGCATCCTGTGGGCACTCTGGCCTGGCACACACCTACTCCTTAAACAGGTGCTCTGTTCTTAAGCTGACCTGGGTAAGTCATTTCTCAGCAGTTTCCTTAGGAAAAAAGAAAGCTGTCTGAAATATTTCACAAGTTCACACCAGTTACATCCATGCTAAAATGGTTAATGTTAAGATTTAACATTTTTCTTTTTCACAGACCTTTAAAAAAAGAACTTAAGATTGTTAAAATTGTTTCTCTCATTGAAAAAAAATAAAAGAAACTATTTCAGATTAGTGGAAAATTATATCTTCACTGATTTTTTTGAAGCTGCAGTGGACAAGGATGTTTACACAGCTCACGTTCACCAAGGTAGGGTGCAGCACAGTGTGGTGACCCTGGAGAGTTAACACCCACTGAGCATGTGTTACAGTGACCAAGTCCTGAGAGAATATAAAGGACTCATATGAAGCTATTTCAAATCCATGCAGGAAAAAGATGGTGTCCACTGGAGAGTCCAGCTGCCTGTGGAAGGAATGAGAGTATTTTGCAGCATGTATCAAGTCTCATCTTCATACATGACTCCGTGTTTATGGCATTCAGGAGCTGTGTTATTTTGATTGATCCTACATAGACCGGGATGGCTACATCAGCCCGTTTCACAGATGTAAAACTGACTGAATTCAGATGTCAAAGTAATGAAAGGGCCTTCTTCAAAGTTGTCTACCAGGATGTGTAACACTGAGAAGCAGCTGACTCTAATCACAGACTCCCCAAACTGTTGCTGGTCTGGGTACCCACCACTTGCAAGGACTGGAGCTCAAGGAAATAATAGTCATCTTTCCTCTGACAGCCATCCTCCACTGCTCTCCACCCCACTGACACCATACTGCACCCTTCTCAAACCAGCCTGTGCAGGGATGGGCGTTCATCCAGCAGGTCTCAGCACCCATGACTATGCACCCTCTTCTCCAACCTGGGTGAGAGCTCCCTGCATCACACAAAGTGTCCCTGCCACCTCCTTCCGTCTGCTACCAAAGAGCGTGTCTCCTCCAGCAACGTGACAAGCGTTTTTGGGTAGGAAGACTGTTCTGCCAATGACCAGGCCCAACAAGAATGATACAACCAGCAGGAAAAGAAACCAATAAGTAGACTGCATTGTAAGCAAAAACGTAACATGAATGACTGCTAGGGGTACAAAAAAGTCAACCCGCTTGTATATAACTGACGCCACCCCCAGCGATCCCAGAAAAGATGTGACTCGGCCCACAACAGGTGGTATGAACAGAGACTCAAGGTTTCCCATAGTTGGCATGGGAAACAGCCAGACCAGAAAACTAAACGTATAAGAAAAAGGTGCCCACATGGCGACTCTCACCCGATCCGCCCGTGTTCGCAAAGGCCTAAACAGACCAGGGCCCAGCTCCAGGGAGAGTCAGGAGGTCTGCCCTGAACCAGGAAGCTCTGTGGAGTGCACTCCACAGACAGACACTCCTGACTCCCTGCAAGTGGTCCCAGCTTTTACCCCCAAGCAGACACCTGACCTTTGTCAACTCAATGCGGGAGCCCTGGGGCTCATTTCCCTTCTGGCTCTCCCTGCAGGGCCGGCTGGCCCCTGGGGGGGAGGTCTAAGGCCAACTAAAAAAAATGTGGGAATCACCCGTATGTCAACCTTAATTTGGGGCTTGGGGTTCAAACCCCAGCATTTCACAGACACAGATGGATCTGGCAGAGCAGCTCAGGAGGGAGAAAATAAGGAACCCAACAAATGAACAGGCTCAAACTCCTCACAGCCCAAGGACACTATGATGGGAGCTGCTTCTGTGGGCTTTCCCATGCTGAAGTGGTGACTTCTTCCTCTCTGCCTCATCACTCTGTGCCCTTCAAGGAGAGCGGCAACCAAACTTTTTGATGATTTGGACTCCTAACACTTCTAAAACCTCCAAGACTGCACAAATTCTCCCCTCAGGAACGGCCCCATCACTTGCTTGGCCAGGTCAGGACAGCGAAGGAACCTGACGCCTCCTCTGCGGCTGACACCAGCTTCCAGCCACGCAGAGATGGGCTCTGGTAGACACCCAGGGAGGGGAAACATGGACATGCTTTGTGCAAGAACATAGACATTTCATCCTTAAACTTTAAGGGTCTTGAAATATCAGGATAACTTTGGAGGGGTCAGTTTGCAAGCCCTAAGGAGGGTAGGAGAGAGGTGGAAGCACCTCCCCTTGGGGCGGAGGGGCTCGGAGCAGACTCAGGAGTGCAGCATCTGGCTGCGGCCGTGACTCGGGCTGACAGACTGCAATTACCTGGGCTGGCATTTCTCCAGGACCCCAGGATTAATGATCAAGTTCTCTTAAGAAGTGTCAGGAAACCTATTACCTCCCCATAAATACTCAACAACATTTTAGCGAGTTAATTTATTTTCCTCTCCTCCTCTCTTCTGTAATTTGCATTATCAGTTGCTAAATATATTGCAGCACACTTTACCCCAGTTCACCACTTCAGAGACCTCCTTGTAGCAATTTCATAAGTAATTCACTGCTTGATCTTATAGCTCCAGCACATATTGTCAGCCACAGAAATTTTATTTCAGTCCGATTCACCACCCTTTTGAAAGTTAATATCCATTATTTTCCTCTAGAAGAGTTTCACCTGCTTTACAGCAGCAGAAATAAAATATTTCAGTCTAACTGGAACCATTAAGTGGAGATCTGTGTAATGGAGACATCCCAATGCTGCCTGTTAATCTCTCTGCTGGAGCTGAAGTCATTTGGCAAATAGGAGTTTTCACTTTGCTCCTCTCCGATCGCTAATCTGAGGCATATTTTCTCTTTCTGCACAGACCCTAGAGTAAACACAGCCCATCACTGTTTTAGCACATCTGGCATTTTACCTCCAGGAACAGAATATGATGATCTCCTCCTCCTGGGTCAGCAGATTTCGCAACCAAGAGGGGCAGCATTAAGAGCACAAGCCACCACCACTATGCTGTGAGGTCACCAATTCCAAAGGTCCCTTCAGGGCTTGCGCCAGGCTGCACTTCTCGCTTTCCAGCATCAGATACTGCCAGGGGCTGGGAAACGCCCAACAGGGTCCCAGGCGAGGCCACTGCTACCTTCAGTGCTGAAGCCCAATTGCCCCTCTGTGAGGTGTATCATTCTGCTCTTTGTCCATGTGTTGGCCAGGAACTTCTCCTCTTGCCTCCTATGCAAAATGAAAGGTAAGATACTGGTGTGATGCCTGGCTCACAGATGAGCCCTGAAGAAAATAAAGAACCTTAACTACACACTTTAACATTTGCCAATAACCTTAAATGATCCCTTCCCTCTCATACAGGGCCAGTTATTGCAACATACTTCAATATACTAATACTTGTGTTCAATCCTCTCTAACAGTTCCCTTGTTAGGCTCAATGAAAGTCAGCTTTCTTCCATATGTCCCACCAAGATCCCTAATCATCTCCATTGTTTTCTCTTGGCTTCCTTAATATTATCAGTATGCGGCTTAATCAGGAATTGCCAGCTTCATCATCTGCTTTAACAACAAGTGTTTAATAACTGCAGGTATAATTATTCATAACAATGACAAAATTTGCTATTCACCACTAATTTCTTCAAATTACTGAAGGTATAAAGCAAAAATAGCCTAGTTAGACATTAATTTCTAATCAAGTTTCGTTACCATTGTTTAATGAACAAAATCTTCAGCCCAGCATTCCAACAATATTTCATTACAATATAAAGAGGAAGCAAACAGGATGCTGGGTTGCATCAACAAGGGCATCACCACCAGAGATGAACCCATTAACCGCCCTACTCAGCACTTTTCAGGCCACATCTGGAATACTGTGTTCAGCTCTGGTCCTCACTATGCAAAAAAGATGTGGACAGGCTGGAGAGGGTCTAGAAAAGGGCCACAAAGATGATCAGAGGACTGGGACGATGCCATATAAGGAAGGGCTGTGAGAACTGGGTTTGTTCAACCCTGAGAAAAGAAAGCTTAGGGGAAACTTATCACCATGTTCCAGTAGTTAAAGGGTGGCTACAAAGAAGATGGAGGCTCCCTTTTTACAAGGAGTCACAAGGAAAAGATGAGGAGTGGTGGGTCACAAAAGGAAAATTTTTCACAATGAGAACAATCAGCCATTGGAATAATCTCCCCAAGGAAGTGGAGGAGTCCCTGAAACTGCACACTTTTAAGATTCAGCTGGGCAAAGTGTTGAGCCATCTTGTCTAGACTGTGCTTTTGTCAAGAAAAGTTAGATCAGATTGAAGTTCCTTCCAACCTGGGATTCCATGATGCGAAAAATAAAACTCATGGAGGCTTACATGCAAAATGGAGGCTTACATGCACATATGCTTTGGATTTTGGTTAGAAACAGTAATTTCAGACCACTGTCAGGGTGTGTGTTGACATCAAAATGGGGCGGCACCAGCCAATAGTATATTTCCCCACCTTGGTTTTATCTATATGTTGTGATTTTTCCCCCAGCCAGAAAATAGGGGGACACGGGACAAAATCTTGACCGAAGGACAGGCACTAAACCAAACTCCCCTGGCGCTGCCACCTCCTCCTGTCCGGGAGGTCAGTGCATCAAGGGGCTTTTTTCCAGGGGTTCCCACCTGGAATAAGACCCTTTTCCAGAAGAAAATGGGTAGCAGGGTGCAAGTCCCCAAGGCACGTGGGGCAGGTCAGTGCTGCATGTCTCTCCTGTGGGGTCCAGGATGATGCAGCTGCAGTGTGTGAGGTAGGAACCATGTAACTTGGTTTAGGGAGATGAGCGTCAGCCCTGGAAACTCTGCCTTCCTGGGAACAAGCCAAAACTGCACTCTCAGGCACAAGGATTGCTCTACAACAACCCCACACTCTTCTAAGATCCAAGCTAAACCAGACACACAGTTTTCTATCCTAGTGAACCGCATTGTGCCCTAGTTTAGGTAACCATGGCTCTGAACAAGCACCAGAATGGCATGGAAAAGGGGTGCAAGACACAAGCCCAGGCCTGCAGGTTATTTCCCAGCCTATAAACACAACACCTCACCCCAGAGATCGCTCAGATATTCAGGGTGCAGGCTTGTGGATATTTGATAAGCCCAGAAAGATGACTGAGGAGGTTAGAGCTGATAGTCTCATTCCTCTCCAGAACAGCCAAGCATTGCAAGTTCCGCTGTAAAACCAGTGTATAGCGTACTACAGATATATATATATGCAAAAACATTTGTTTTCAAAAGAGTGGCAAAATAAGCCTTTTCTAGGCATCCTAGCAGATATGAAACAATAATAAACCAAATACAATCCTAAACAACACCTAGCCAGTGATGCTGGGGTATATCAGGAGCCCAAGCAGCTCCGGCTGGAAGCCCCCGTTCTTCCCGTGCGACGGCGGCACTCACGTGGCCAGGCAGCAGTGCTGCTCCCCAGGCCCTCTGCCTTCAGAGACAGGAGAAGGTGAAAATAAAGGGACCGCTGGGTGGCAAATCTAATAAACGATCTCTACGGAAAGAGAGCCCTCGGTATGACAAGAGCACTTCAAATATGTTTTGAAGAAGTGTCAGAAAATCAGTCTTTCACAAGCATTTCTTCTAATTAGTTCTTTGCAATTCATGAGGGCTCTCGTCCCCGGCTGCTCCCGCGGCCCTGCGCTCCGTTTGTTCAGCTAAGGGGTACTAATGCTTCAATATGCAGCAGGCATTTTCTTATAATGTTGAAAGACTTAAACAAATTATAACCATCCTATAATTTGGCAGGTTAGAAGAGAAGCTTTTAAAGAATCTTGTAAAACGAATGACTTAAACCTTCACCCCAGGCTATTTTTAAAATTCATTTGTCTGCACTCCACTGAGGAGAAATGCACAAATGTATGCATGATCCATGTCTAAAATTTTGATTGCAGAATTAGCTTGAAATAAGCTATGATCTTTGTGGCTATTAATAAATCATTTGGGGAAATGGTGTTGGAACATTGGTCACCAAAATAGCCACAGCTCCATACCCTTCCTCCACAGAGCACGAATTGAAATGAGATTTATGGAGGAATTCATGGCAAAGGAAAGAAGCCGTAGCACACCACCTCCTTGCAGCAGAGCTTTAATGCCTAATTTACATGCTCCCTTCCATTGCAGTGTGTGCGCTTTTAATCACGCTAATTATAAAGTGCCCACTTGTCATAATGCTGCAAATCAAGACAGGAGCTACGCAGGAGCCTGCACGAAAAAATAGTGCTGCTCCATCTACCCCATCCCACAGAGCCACGAGGTGCCTCTGCTCTGTGTCTGCACCATCAGGAGCACAGCCAGGACCTTGCCTCAGCTGAGATCTTTGTGGCAGGGAGATGATTTAACCTGGCACCTCCAGGTGCTCTGCAGGAGCAGAGGGCACCGAGCCAGGGGTCGCTTCCACGCCGCTGCTGCGCCTGCCACCAGGGACTGGCAAGGGCAGAGGGCATCGGGGCAGACACGGGAGGGAGATTCTTCCCTGGGAAACAAATAATGGAAATGCATTTAAAATGGATGTCTGCAATTGCTTGTGTAGATAGACCTCTGAGACCGTAAATCCCTCTGCTTTTGTTACTTTTATATCAAATCAATATAACCTGTGATTTTTCTGTATAACATTTTTAACGCTGATGTCCTGTTCTTGCAATTTGAGAAAGGAAATGGGTTTAGAAATAAGCAATTCCCCATACACATTTTCACTGGTAATGCATCTACTTTTAGCTGCCTCGCCTGCAACCTTAAGGGAGCATCTAATACGGAAAATAAAAATGCACCAAGTCTGAATTCACAATACACGAGTAGCAGAGTTACCAGTGGGAAATGGCTCTCAGGTTTATGTTGCTGGTGTAATCAATGGCTTTACTGAATGAAAGATGTTGCAACTAAGCAATATATTTTTGAAATCGTCTTAGAGACCTCCATTTCTTTCTAACCAAACCAGAATAATACATCATGTGACCCCTGTATTGATCCTCCACCACTGGCATGGGTGGGACCCCTCTCTGAAGAGATGTGTCGGGGTAAAGAACTTTTGAACTGCACCTGGACACAGCACAGGAGACTCTCCTTGATACAGATGGCAGTCGTCTTCTCTGGGAAGCCCCATATCAGCTATTCCTCTTCTGCTTAGCTTCTCAGAACCCTCAAAGGTAATTGCAAGAGGACTTAGGATGTCAGAAAGAATATGAGACAGCTCCAAAGCATCTCATCATTAGCAGGCCTTAAATCAGCTGTAAAAACTATCATTAATTTGGTCCTCAGATGAAACAGAGCATCACACGAACCACCAGGCTGGGTTACACACCATCAAGCAAGAGCGAGATAATAAGATATAAATTTCTGGAGGTTAAAACGTCCTCATAAGCCCAAAGGCTCAATTGCATACTCTTGACCTACAGAATGAAAGAGATTTAAAAAGAACACAAAAAATTAGCACTCGCTGCCACCAAGTGTAGATCAAACACAATGCAAGGACGTACGTTTCTCCAGGTAAGAAAAGCTTTGTGCACAGCAATAAGCACCACCTCAGAGCTGTGTCCCCACCCCGTCAGACCTAAGCCTGGCAAGTGGAGGTCTAAGCTCTGCTGTCAGGACACAGTGGCTGTGGCCCTGCGCAGCTGCTCCAGCCGACGCGCCTCCTCTCGGTGACTTCCCTTGGCAGCCTGGCTGCTCAAAACCAGCGCGGCCGAGCCGCACCTCTGCACCTGCTCTGTTGTTCCCGTTTCTGGCTCACGATGCTCCAGCACTCATCCCCAGTACCCAACACTGCTCTCCACTCCAGCCTCCAGGGCCACCCGCCCCCCACTTCACTCCAGACATTGGGGGACTGCAACCTCAGGATTACATGCAAGGTCCTGCATCTGGGTGGA
>NW_008631585.1:0-876 GCF_000691845.1 Merops nubicus
TTTTTCTATTTGAACTTCTGTAATTATCATCCTTCTAGGAGATTTTTAGGACAAACCTTTTTAATTAAAAGAAAAAATAATTTTGAAGGTACATGTCCACATAGGCCTCCTTGGAACAGAGACACAATGTAAGGATTTGCTGGGATTTAATATTTATGCATCTAGTTTAGCATGCTAATCTTTTTTTCAAAGCTCAGCATAGACTATTAATTTCTACATTTCAGGTTTTTCAGAGGTCAAGTTCACAATGTACAGCTACCAACCCTCGTAACAGAACTGCAAATGGCCAAGAGAGAGAGATGATATTACCTTAACAGCAGCTACTATGGTCTGGTTGATCCCAAATAATTCTTGTGAAATCACTTCTATTGTTGATGATCCTATCAGAGACCCAGAGATAAGGAAACCTCCTGCATCCACTTTTACAACAGGAACTTTATCTGGCCCATCCAGGACACGGTAACTCCGCGAAGCCACTTGGTCCCTTAAGAAAACAAGCAAACCAGAAAAACAAAAAAAACCCAGGAGATCCCCTTAAATGAGTTCAACCATATCTACACCAATACATTACACAAGTCTAAGACTGCTCTTTGGTGTGTGTTTTTCCCACATGTCTGCAATGCAAGCTGAAAAGTCTGTGTTCTAGTCTAAGATTGAAAAGTTTTAAGTTCTGATTCAAGCTCGCTCGGAAGAAAACTTATTAAGGTGTAGGCATGTGTTGAAATCTAGTCTCCATCCACTGCCCTGCAGCCTCACTCACTGATGTGACCTTGATTCCAAATAATAATGACTAAGGCCACAACAAGCAGCTTCTGCCCTCATTTTCTGTAAACAATATTTAGAGGCAGATTAGTCTGCCAGGGCCAGTGCTGGTAT
>NW_008631585.1:1218-2140 GCF_000691845.1 Merops nubicus
CCATCATCAGATAGTGAAGGTAATGGGACAAAGAAATGTACCAACTGCTATTGAGCAACTTAATGACTAATTAATCAGTAAAAATGCTCAGAGGAGACAGCAAAACAACATTAGTAAATGACTATAAATGACAAGGCTCCTATATAACTGTTTTGAAAGCAGATACTGAGTGGCCATGGTCACTGGAGTGCCAGTGAAACTAATGTCTCCTTCCCCTTGAAAAGGAAATGTATCTAAAGCCTTGCCCTCAGTTCATGTCCTGCTGTTTCCATCTGCACACTCTTACGCAAGGAAAAATAAATTTTGAGCTTGAAACGAGTCTGAAATGTTAGTCTTTGAAAACAGGTTATGTAAAAAGGACTTCTCATTTGGAAAGGAATTCTAATCACAAAATCCAGTCATAGCCTTTGTGTAAGAAATAGAAGTATAGCCCATAAAGCCTTGGTCACCCATAAAAAGCTAGTGTAAGCAGGCTAAAAGTTGCAAATATTGAATAAATTTTCAAGCTACAACCTAATACAAGATTTGACAGAGCCCATGAGTGCAGGTAAGATCCTACTAATCACCAGAGAAGCTGTGCATTAGATGTGATACTCTTTTTAAACCACTGAGACAGCTTTGTTCCAACAGAACTGCTTTATGGGTTTGAATCACAGTCTGAAAACTGATCACTAACCTGTTCGTCTGAAGTTTAATACAGGAATTGGGTGACATTAAGATCTGCTCTGCTTCTACTTCTGGAGTGACTAGATAAAGTTTTTCAAACACCTAGGAAATAAAATGCATTTTAGTCTACTGTTGTATGCAGCAAACAATTTATTTCCATTTATTTCTACTTTCAAAACAAACAAAAATCCTCAAATAAAACAACAACACACTTTTTTATGTTGTATACAGCAAAGAAAGAATTAAACATGTATAT
>NW_008631586.1:0-206 GCF_000691845.1 Merops nubicus
GGACTTTCTCGCCATCTTACGGGAGTGTATTCCGCACCTGGGCGGCGAGTTAGAGCGGGGTGCGGGGGGGAGTTGCGTTATCGCCCGCGGTCAGCCTGCAGATGGGCTGCGGTGGTGAAAGCGGGAGATAAATGGCGTGTTCAAGGTGTCTTTGCCTGCCTGGAGAGGCTTTGAGGGTGGCCGGCGTTTGGGCCCCCATCTTTGGG
>NW_008631586.1:246-45394 GCF_000691845.1 Merops nubicus
GGTAGGCGGGAGCGGGTTCCTGTTTTCCCCTCGTTTTCAGGGAAGCCCTCCAAGCTGATACCGCAGGCCTCTTATCTGGCCAAAGATCGTATGGTTTAGCAGCTTCAGTTCGCTGGGCTGGGTTTTGGTGGGGTTTTTTTGAGAAGTGACCTCTGCGTTCTTGGCACGGTAGCAAGAACTGTAAGCTTCAGATTGGTCTAGAGGCTTAGAAGAGTATTAGAGGGCAGTTTCGTGGAGAAAAGCCTTGGTTAAACAAATTCATTTGATTGCTAGCAGCTTGATAGATCTTGAATGAATCTTTGGGTTTGAACTGTTACTTATCTTTCAGAGGGATGCTCCAGCCATGTCAGGGGTGTGCATTTAATACAGTAATGGCTTAGATGCCACAACTCATATCTGTATATGCACTCATGTGTATATTATGCAGAGATAATTACGTTTATATCTCTACATATGAAGGTAATGGGAGGGGGGAAACTCGAACTTTATCCCTAAACCCAAAAACTTTGTGTAATCCATGGCAGGGGGTTGGAACTAGATAATCTTTAAGGTCCCTTCCAACCCAAACAATTCTATGATTTTAAGATGGTTTGGAAAAAAAACTTGTATAGTTAAAAGCTTCACACTATAATCTATTAGAGTGAAACAACAAAACAAGGAGCAAAGTACGTGCTGAGCTTCAAACGTGGCAAGTAAATAGAGTTTAATAATCTACGCCTGAATGTTGTTTGGAAGTGCATAACAGCTACATCTGTCCCATATAGCTTGTGGGTTGTTTAGGGGTGGATGAGAAGCAGGCTTGTGGCTACTTGTGAATGGCTTGATTTGGTGGTTTACAGTGAAATTTAACAAGTTTGGTTAAGGAGCACTTCTACATCGGTGCCATGTAAAAATGTGAAAGCCCTAAGCAGATGGTAATTACCAACTGGCAGTAAGCATGGTTCTAGGTTATTTTTCATGTGAAATTAGCTAGTCAATGACTTTTGCTTGTTCAGCTGCTACTGAGGAATATTATCTTGCCTATGTTGTTTAAGTCCTTCTAGTAAATGTTTCTAAATCGATGGAATATGGCAACAATTGTCTTTGGAAAAACTTGTGCAAAGGTTATCTTGCAGGAGAGAGAGCTTCAGAGTCGCCAGGGCTGTTCTGAGGGCATCTGGTTCCTTAGCATTGCCTGTCCTGGCTGCTCTGTGGTGGCTGGGTTTCATCTCCTGCACCTGCTTGGAAACTCTTCCAGTTGTAGGTCACTTCCTCTGTCATATCCGAGACAAATTCAGCTGCTAGGCATATCCCTTCTGGAAGCTGCTGCTGCTTATGGACTCGTGCTAGAAGTCAGGAAACAAAGCTAGCTGTAATTTTATTCCAAAACCTCGTGTTGGTGTGAAGAAGCAGATCCCGGGATTGGCAGAGGGGCTGGCGACCGCTGTGGAGAGGATTAAGATGAAGCTGTTCCCACCTCGTTCTTCAGGGGATGGCGCTGCCTGTCCTAGCGTGGCTTCTGCAGGCTCTGGGTTCGCTGCCGACCTGCGGCAGACTGCTCTGTGACCCGGATCGCTGGTGGCATGGGGTTGTGTCGGTGCAGCAGGCTCTCCCTGGTGCCTCCTCGGGCTGTTGCTGCAGCCTCTGAAGGGACAGCAGCTACTTGAATCTGCTGACACAAAATGTCAGCGGTGACGTTTTAATTCTTCTTTTTGCTGCATGCTCTCCCGTTGTCTTGTCTGTTGGTGACTGCAGCTCCCATGTCTTTCCTGCTGCCAGATTTTTTTCAGGAGTAGTGTTTTGCTGCAGAGGTCAGGAAGCAAAATGGTTACTGTTCCTGGGATTGATAGCAGGCAATGTGGTGAAAAATATGCAAGAGATGTGTGGGGTTTTTTTTCTGGTAACAAACATGATGTTTGAAAGCATACTGGAGCTCAGGAAAACCCATAGCAGTGTCTGCAATTATTGGTTTAGTTGGATTGGCACAGTCCCATTAGGTGGATTTTCCTTCACTTGATTATCTTAGCTCCCAGTCCCTGTCCCTAGAATACCTGCTAATCTTCTTAGCGACTACAATTTGTTTTTCTTTCTTTCCTCCACAGGGGAAGGGGAGTGGCAGATTTTTTTCTTTAAAATTATTGGTATGTGAACCCTGGAAGAGGGTGTTCCCAAGGGCTTGTTGTTGGTGACAGTCAGTCTCCCATCATCCCGTGTTGAATGCAGATAACCTTTGACAATCTCTCTTCCAATTGAATTTGAGCAGAAGAGCTTACAGAAATAATTGATGCCCAGTGATTAGTATTTGTCTTTCCATAGTAGTATGTGACCTGGGGTTCTGTTTAAATTCTGTGACTGGTGTGTTTTGCTTGTGAAGTCCCCAAGAACTTCAAATAGAACACTGATGCCAACTGGAAAAAAAGAAATCTATTCTAATTTGATCTGTATTCCAATGATAAACTACTTCTGCTCTGCCCTCGAGGCCTTGAAAGATGCAAAGATTCTTTTTTATCACTTGACCTTTTTGTATAATCCAATCTGAGGCAATGCAGACTCGATACTGCTTTTTTAAATCACGTTTACTTTTAGTGATCTTTTTCCAAAGCTGTCTTGAATACATCTGTTGCCTGTCTGCTTCAGATTAGCAGGGTTTAGGGGCAGGAAAAAACCCCAGCAGTGTGTTTTACAGCAGAGTCGTGCATTTCAAGTTATTATTTTTGTAGCGTGTGCTGAAATTCTCACCGACAAAAATACCAGCCTTGTGCCATTTCTGCAGACCTTGGGGACTTCTAATTGCCTGCTGCATTGAACAAAGAACTCCACCTAGGGGAAATTTCCACTTCTGTGTTGAAGTCCTGAGTAGAAGCAGCTCGGTAAAATTCCAGTCTTGAGCGTGCGGCCTTTGGCTCGCTTTCGGTTCCTAAAGCTTCACTTCCCACTAAGTGTTAGGAAATAGACTTTCATATCAAAGTGATTAGACATAATGGCTCTTCTTAGCCTCAGCAAAAGCTTTACTGGAGTAGAGATACATATAAAGGGATAAAGCAAATCAGGTGGACATCTGATGCTGCAGAGAGGCTCTGGAATTTCTGCTGCGTTGTCAAACGCCACGTGAAGGTAAGCTCTGCTCTTTGGGGAAGGCCTGCAGCTCCCCTTGTTTCACAGGAGAAATATTTATGACCTCCCTTAACTGTTACTTTGGCATTAATATATCTAGCAGGGATTAAATGATTTTTTGTTAATGGGTTCTTTGCATCACCAGAGTTATTCAAAACCTATTCTGTAGGTGGCTTTAGCTGGATGTGAGCTTTATTGGAATTAGAGCCTGCTGCTCCTCTGGCACCCTATAGTGTGAGGAGGGATTAATGCAGCATCCGTGGCCCCTGTAGCAGTTAGGCTTCTCTTGAGATGTTGCTGTGAACACTCTGCCTTTGCTTTTTGCCTGTGTTTGCATTTCAGAAGCCTGTGGACACAACCTTGTACACGTAAGTTCTGTTGACTGTAGCATCTGCTTCTACAAATGTATTTAAACTGTAACCGTGTTCTGCAGTCAAAAAATAGGAGATAAATACTCTATCCTCAACCACCTTTCTTGTTAGAACAACAAAGTGTTTACTTCTGTTTCTACAACTCAGAAACAACTAACACTCAGTTGAGAAGCTCTAATGCTTGCTCCACAGTCTGATGTTTAAAATGCAGAATTTCATCTTTGTGCATTGTAAAAGTTCTAACTTGAGATGAATAATCATGATACTGATATTCTATAAATGGTGTTAAACCAATCTTTCTAGCAGCAAAACACAGCATGCTTGGTTTGATGTAGTCAGGTGTCCACCTGACCAGGAATGCACGTGGCTAAGCTGCTTACCAGCACTTCAATTGGTGTTATGGTGGATGTTTTGTACGTGGCCAGTGGGGAAAAGAATGCATTCACTATTTTTTAAAAGATAGACACACATTTTAAGTCTAGTTACAGTGTTTTGTTAGGCTCTTGTATGAGGTTATACATCGCAGACCTTCATTTTGGTTTCTGTCTTGAGTATGCTGGTCAGCTAGTGTGTGGAGTCAGATGTTGCTGTTCTCTGTGACCTTTGATAGTTTATTTGGCTTTCCATTTCCATTGGTGACAATGGAAGGTCAATCACGTGCTGGTTCTCTGTTTGCAAGGCTGGATGAGGCATGGCCCAGAAAGCCTTCCAGTTCCTGCTCTGGGCAGGCCCAGTTCCTAAGCGTGTATTTCTTCATCTGTTCTAGAGATCAGGACTTGTTAAACCACATAGTAACGTCTTTTAGCAATGCCTTGGGAGAAGAGTTGGCTCTCAAGCCTGCCAAACAGTGTCTGGCTACGGAGTTTAATTTGATCTTCTTTATGGGTGCCTTTCTGGGGGATTCCTCTTCTGAAAGCTTCAACAGTTATTTCAAAGGATTTCCTGCACAGATGTGAAGTACTGTGGGTTCCTGTGGCTCAACAAGACCTTCGGACGATGAAGCAGGGCCTGAAGTTTTTATTCTGTGTAGTGTGTCAGCTTCAGGGAGCTTTGCATGGGAGATGAAATCAATAATTTTTTGGCTTGGGTGGCTTTGGAGTGCTTTGAGACTTAATGGAAAGTCATTATGAAATGATGATGTTGAATTAAAGCTTTTCAAGCCACCAAATCTGAAAGGCTTAAAAGTCACCAGCATAACTTAGATGTGGCCTGAAAAAAACCCCACCCAAAAGCAGGGCAGGTGAGAGCTGTCTGAGCGGGGCTCGGCGTGTCTCCGCCCCCGGTAAGGCACTGAGTCCCCGGCAGCGCTGCGGCTCCCCCGGCTGCTGGCGGGGCGGTGCGACTGAGGCACGGCATCGGGCAGGGTGAGCTCTCCAGCCCTCGGCTTGCAGGCTTTGGCTCGGGGACAGGGGTGCAGTGAAGTAACTTCATACAATAAGCTTCTCTCTAACAAAATTAACAGCGATCAGAAGTGGTTTTTGATTCAGGTCAAGGACGGAGGGACAGACACGGGCACGCAGAGCTGGCTGGGGCCGTGGGTCCTCCTTACTGCGACAGTAGGTTGATCCTTAGCAAAGTTTCCATTTCAGAGCAGCTAATTATCATTATCTTACTGACGACTTCATGTTTAAATAGTAGTGTTTAACCTTGGAAACTCCTTTACTCATTTAGGTCTTTTTTTCCTCCTGCTTAGGTTGTATTTTCAAATGTCTGATATGTTCTGAGGTGTTGCTCAGAGTTGTGGGGCGTTTAATTCTTGCATTAGAGTTTTATTGTTCTGTTGACTATAACAATGGCTTGAGTTTTCTCACACAGCTGCTGTACTTGGGTTCTTTAATCTGCCACCTCAAAGCAGTAAAATAGTCAGTGGGGAGACCTCAAAACTCATCTTCTGATGATGTTGTTGCAAAGATGAAACGGGTTCGCTAAATTACTTGGTTTTCCAGGAGCTGCCCTGTGCTAACTTCAGTACTGAGATGCTTCGATCAAAAGCCAAACATTTGCATTTTTAATCTTTGGGCTTTTCTTTAAAGGCTCTTACGTTATTTTTAGCTGCAGCTCCCTGCCAAAAGCCTCGTCCCTTTTCTCTTGGATTTTGGGTTGATGAATCCCACTAGTTACGATATCATTGCTGAGCGTGAAGTAACAGCAACAAAAAGAAGAATCTTGCCGACACCATCTGTTACAACAAACATCATGGATTCCTGTTAGATTTCAAGTGGATTTGGGTTGCATATTTATAACAGAAGCCAGACTCTGCTTAGAGGTATGGTAACCTCCAGCACAAGGCTTTTAATCACAAAGTTCTCTATATGGTTTTGGGCTTGGCATGACACTTAGACCTGCTGCCAGGTCCGAGTTAAGCGGTAGAGCTTTTAATTGGTGTTTAATCTCCTCACATTCATATTGGGACTAATAGCTTGCCAAAAATGGTGCTAGAAGAATCTGCATGAATTAATATAATTCACTAATGCCAAACGCTGGTTGACTTCTTACACTGGTAGTCTTAAAATAATTGTAGACTGAAATAGAGAGGGGCAGATTTGCTTTAATCTGCTAAGTGTTCCTCTCAAAAGATTAAATGCAAAATGTTGATTCAAACCTGTAGTTTCAGTTCCCCGTGAGTGTATCAGCATTTGAACACGAGTCTTTCTCTGCATAATTTATCAAAGCTCTTGCTGAAGAAATTGAATTTGATGTCTGTTCTGTTTTATGGAGCAAGATCACACAGACGTTCAGAAACCCTAAAGAAGGAGAGGGCGTCAGGATCCGGGCGAAGCACGTTCACCAGTGTGACACTTTGCCAAAGATCAGTTCTCAAGTGTAGGGCATGGCTCTGCTCATGACATGTACTTCAGCATCACTGCCTGCCATGAAATAGGGAAACTGAGAAATTGTTGCTGATCCACCTTGTCATGGAAACAAGTTATTACTCCTGGATGGAGCTGGATGCTTGAAGCTTCTGTTTGAACTCTTGGAGTAAGATTGAGCACCTCAACGTTGTTTAAGTTGTGGGGTTTCAAATAACTGCTTCATTTCCAGAGTCTTTAAGCAGAGCCTCAGCCCTGTAAGCATCGAGCAGGGGGAGGCTTTTTTTTTCCTTGGTAGCCAGCCAAAAGAAGTGGGGATTTTGTTTGCAGTGCATTGGTGTATTAGAGCCCAGCCTTTGGACACAAATGTACACGGTGCTGCTGACTTCCTCGGGTGAGAGCTGGACCCCAGCAGAGGCCTGGTGAATTCTGGACAGGGATCACAGAATGAAGTTACTCCTGTGGATGTGTGAAGCTTGGACCTGGGACAGAGCGTAGCAAATGAGACTCACTGGAGGCTTTAAAACCAGGAAAAAAAGAGTGTTCCTGCCCTGTCACTCCTGATAAATGCTGTCTTGTTCAAATTGCATCAATACTTGCTCTGCAACAAAGCCAGTCAGTATGTGGATATTCTGTTTAGGGCAACAGCCGCTTTCTGGGAAGCAATTTCCCAATAACAAAGGCAGGAGATGGATGGCCTGCCAGGGTGCAGGCTTGACACGATGTAATATTTTGCACGAGTGTTCCTGCCCTGTCACTCCTGATAAATGCTGTCTTGTTCAAATTGCATCAATACTTGCTCTGCAACAAAGCCAGTCAGTATGTGGATATTCTGTTTAGGGCAACAGCCGCTTTCTGGGAAGCAATTTCCCAATAACAAAGGCAGGAGATGGATGGCCTGCCAGGGTGCAGGCTTGACACGATGTAATATTTTGCACTGCTGTATCCCTGCGTTGTCCACAGCTGGCTTTATGGTCTGAAACCCAGCTTGTGATTTGCTTTGACCCCTCTCCTCCTGGCTGTGTGCTTATGCTCTGGTTTTTATTGTTCTTTTGATTCTATGGATATAGAAGGTATTTTCTGAGTTTGCAAGTAAGAATCATCAGACAATAACCACAAGAGCTGAAATCTATTACCTGTGTTTCAATCCACAACGCTGTTTATGTGCAGCATGATAGATAAATTGTCCTTCATTTTAAAGGGTTGCATCTTGCCTCAGAATGGCTTCATTTCTCAGGTTTAGAGTCAAAGAAATACCAACCAGCCGATGACCTCAAGTCAAAGTCCTTTTGCCTTCTCCTCCCTATCACCCAGGTCCTTCATGCAGCAGTGCAGCTCCACGAAAGACTGATGAGAAGAGCTGGGTTCTTCACGTAGCAGGGCTGTCAGGATGACGAGATATCTTCTTTTGAATGTGCTTAAATGTGAAATCCACAGTATAGACAAAAGGTTTTTTGAAGTTAAGGCTGAAATTCCTGGGTCTGGATGGATTTGTTGCACTCAATTCTCCTGAATGAGCTTTTGGAACTTGCTTCGTGTGGGAATTACTGTACTGAGAAGAATACTTTTCCAAGCATAACTGTATGGAAGGTTTTCTCCAGGGCATCTCTAGCATGTTGATTTCCTCTCTCATTGCAGAGCACTACCTAGAATACAGCACTGGAGTCTTGTTGTTGTAGATGGTGGTGTGTTTTGAGAGCATTATTGTTCTGAAATGGCCAGTGTCAGTTATAGTTTTTAGATGTGTGTATGCAAACAGCTCAACTGGTAGCTCCAGAGAAGAATGTTACGGAGATGACCACAGAATTTTAGGCTGCAAGCTTCATCTATACTGTGGAAGAGCAGAATTGAGGAGCATTGCTTGCTAGGACTCTAAATGGCCATTTGCCTTGCCAGCCTTGGTTTCAGTTTGGCCTATTGTGTTTCCTGTCACTAACTTGAAAGATTTTTGCAAAAAAGCTAAATGATTATTGCCATTGTGTAAGTGGGTGATAGATTTACTCACACTGTTCTGTTATTTAAGCCTGTGATTATTAAACGTGTTTTGATCATATAACAGAGGGTGTAACAAACATTTGGGCACAGCTGGCAGCAAAGTGAACTACCAAAGATGGCTTTAATGCACACAGCTGTTTGTAGCTAAACTTTCAGCAGCGATTCTCCTGCTCTTTACTTTGGGATGCATTGACACTTACAAAGTTAGTAATTTATTTTTTTAAGAGCATGCTATTGACTTGTCTGTAATTTGCTCCTTGTGCCATGACTGGGGGCTGGTATGTAAAGTAAAGCAGGGGGTTTTGTTTTGTAATATTTGCCTTAGAATGACTTCTGTGTTCTGGAATATCTTTTCTCTAGAATATCGTTTGGGCCATGACTAGGGGCTGGTAGATTTGTACTGCTTGTAGCAGCTAGCTTGAAATATTCCATGTAAAGTAAAGCAGGAGGTTTTGGTTTGTAATATTTGCCTTAGAATGACTTCTGTGTTCTGGAATATCTTTTCTCTAGAATATCGTTTGGAATATTCTCTTTAAATACATCCCTGAGCAGCATCCATCTGACGATATGTATGTACATCACAGCTAGGATGATGTTCTTCAGTGGTGTAGAATTAAAATAGTCATTAAGCTGCAAAATAAACCACATGTCATGTAGAGACTGAAATAAAGATACAGACAGGCTGAACATGCTGGAGTGGTGCAATCTCTTGGAATGTATCAGGATGTGAACATCTTTCACTCGAGTCAAATTTCAGCTGTTCATGTTGCAGAAAGCTGAAACTGGGGCTGAGTTTGCCTATGGAAACACTTGGCCCGTTGTCTGCAGACATACTTTCCTGCTTTCATGCTCTCCTGTGTATTAAGGGATAGTTGGTCCCCTCTGCAACAACCCATCTCCTGAGAAAAACCTAAAATCATGTGCGTAGCAGCATTTGTTGGCATACTTCCCATAGTAGTAGGGAGAATTAACTTTGGGAACAAATAGTGGCCCCAAAGCAGAGGACTGTTGTTATTATTCCCACCTCTCTGGGCTAACACACCTTCTATCGATAGCTGGGGATTCTGTGTGGAGAGGCAGCCTCAAAGACAATCAAGACAGTCTGTGAAGGAGCTCGTTTGGCCTCTCAGTGATGGTATTTTCTTCCCTCAGATGCCCAAAATGACAATAGGAGAATGAGTTATTTTTTCTGTCTGGTGCTATTGCATCATCAGCCCATAACTTCAACAAGAGTTTCTCAGCTGCTGATCTGTTGTGATGTGAGACATCTGTGTATACTCTGTAGGGCTGATGTACAGCAGTGATTTGCCAGATTCTGGCAAGGTTAATATTTGCAGCTGAGATGTGTTCACAGCCATGCTTCTGAAATTAAATAAATAATAATAAAAAAGCCTTAGTGGGCCATGTCTGAAGTCAGCTGGTGAAAAACAAAAGCAGCGCTCCCCTGGGTTTGAATTTTATGCAACATTTTCATCCTTTGACTTTGAGAGAGCTCTATTGAAACTACTCAGCCTATGGCTAGGAAAATGGTGAATGGCCTATTGCATCAATGCACAAATCAATCTACCCTCCAATTGCTGTCCCAGGCATGGGGTTTGCATGTTAAGTCACCATTTCCATTGCTGTCTGAGCTGCTTATAGGGTCAAGGAAAGGAAAATTTGTTTGTTATGGCTCACCATTTATTTCTTCCTCACTCTAGTGTGTATCACATTGGACAAGACCATCTGACCAGGCAAAAAGCTCCTCTGAGGAAAAGTAAATAATTCCCCTCTTCTCCTGCCTGAAAATAACTGTTTGGAATCCTTGTGTTCAGGGTAACACATCTTGAAGTTATTTGCTGAGAATAAAGTCTTTAGGGTTAAAAAAGTCTAAAAAAAAAAAAAGTCTTGCTGTGAAGATGGACAACATGGACAAAGTTTAAAAATTAAAAAATAAAACACAGTAGCATGTTGCAAAGACCTCGAGGAATTTCTGTTGAGGTAATGGAAATTCTTGATGCATGCTGCCTCTTTAAGGCATAACTAGATTGTCTAAAACTGTTCCAAAACTGCTTTTTCAAAGAGCAGTTTCCCTCACTGTTGCAGAACAGGCAGTTTTTGCTGGCACGTTTGTAATAAAGCTTTCTGCTCGTGGTGGTTTTGTACTTCAAAGCCTTTCCTGAAGTGTCACGTTTCTTAAAACCTCTCGTAGAACTGACCATCAGGTGCTTGCAGCTGCAGTATATAACTTCTTCCACTGATCTAATGTTAATTGTAGTTCAGCTAAGCAGACAGAAAAGAAGAGAGCACTTAAAACCTCCAGAAAATGCTTAAGGATGACTTAAGGAAATAGCTATCAGTGTACACAGAGCTGATTCTTCCCCCTGAAACCCGAAGACATTGCTGACAACTTGAAATCTCATTTTATCACAGATAAAAATCAGTTCTCTCATTTGATTTAATTTCCATGCAATTCTACACAATCAGAGCTCAGGAAACAGGAGAGCTGTAAAAGTCAGCGTATGAAAATGAGGAGTGTTTGTATAACAGCCAAACCCCTGTTCCATGTTACGGGATGGTAGCCCTGAAACATTTGGGGTTCCAGACTAGCTCCTGTTGAACTAGTTTTACTTTCTGGATCAGCAAAATCAGTAAAGGGGATCTCCATCTCACCAGCTTTAGCCTGTGCTATAAATTACTACTTAATTTTCTAATAGTATTAAGTTATTCTAGGTAGGGACTGTTGCTTCCCTTGAAGGAACTGTGTTATCCATCCATTGGAGTTTCAGTGTGCTA
Organism: Merops nubicus; assembly: GCF_000691845.1. Taxonomy (NCBI): domain Eukaryota; kingdom Metazoa; phylum Chordata; class Aves; order Coraciiformes; family Meropidae; genus Merops; species Merops nubicus. The sequence goes on from NW_008631586.1 coordinate 11,291, forward strand.
ACCTAGCTGAGATATGATGCTGTGACTATTAAACCCCAGCTGATAAATTAATGCTTCAGAAATAAAATTCTACTAAATTAGTCAGGATTGCTTTTAAAGAGTAAAAAATGGAAAGCTGCTAAGCTGTTCCTCAGGTCTTTTCTTCACTTTCTGTGCTCCTGCTGCTGACAAAACTTTAGGGGTATTTCAGATTTAGACTTTCAGCCTCTTCCCTACTTCTCTAAGGTTGTGCTTGTCATTCTTTATCCTGCTTGTTTGCTCACTCACCTCCAGGTTGCCAGCATTAGTGGAAGGAAACTGGTGGTCTTGCATCAGTTTTATTGCTGTATATTGGGATCAAAAATAGCTGCAGTCAGGAAAGTGAAATACCATTTCTTAGTGGGAGTTTGAGAAGTTTTTGCTAAGTTCTCTTGCGTTTATTTTTTAGTCTTAAGTTTTAGGAACTTATCTTTCTTGGGGTGATGTTCCCATTGAAGTTTCCTATTTGAGGGGAAAAAAAAGTCATTTACTGTTGCTGAATACACTGAAAATATCAGTATGGGAATCTTGAACCAGCAAGTACCAAATTATTTTTCTTTTGAAAAACACTGATTTCTGTGCTTCTAGACAGGGATGGTTCTTAAAAGATTTTGTTTTGTATGTGATCAGTGATGCAAGGTGCTGCCTGAAAGCTGCTCCATAATAAGCCATGAGCAGTTCGCAGAATAAGTAACAGGAGGAGGTGTGTGGGAAGGTGTGTGGGAAGATGTTTTTGGTTTAAAATCTCAATCTACATTATTTCCTGAATATATTTTATAAGAACTAGAGTTAAATTACCCGTTCTTGGTACTATCTAGTAACTGCTGACTATTTTCATAGACCTGTAATTTACAGAAGTAACTATACTTTTGACAAAACTTTAAAAGTTTGAAGTATAAACATCCACAGTTGGACACTGAAAAGAGCCACCATGGTTCCATAATTTTTTTTGGTAACGTATTAATTTGGGTCTGGATCAGTATAAACTTGGCCAAGCTCTGGGAGCAGCAGCACAGATGTAAGCAGCCCTGTATTTGAGCTGTGAGTTTCCTGTCTTCATGGTCATAAGCATGGTTTGGAAAGCCAGGACTTGAAAACCTTGTGGTTTCCTCTCCCAGATTTGAAATTTGATTGGCAGGCAGAACTAGCAATTCATTTATTTGGTGTTTTGGTTTTTTTTTGTTTTGTTTTTCCCCAGCATAGCCCACATTGTAGTTAGAGCAATGCCTGTTGAATTATTTCTGTGTGCTATAGTGAAGTTTGTGCATAGCCTGATTCCAGGACTTTAAGCTTTAAGCTACCAAATTAGTATTTTATCATGTTCCAAAACAACTGCAGTCTGTGCACATAAATAGCTGATACTGAACAACATCTATAAAGGGAGGGAAGCTTGAGCTCACAAATGGTTGAAACCAAACCCAAACTGCATTGCAAGCTGCATCCCCATGTGTTATCTCTCCTTTATCTTGTGTTTTTTCCCAGGTATTTTTCCTTGATGCTCTGTTAAAATACATCTTCAATTTCCTCCTTGCTTTTTGGTTTGTTGTGTGTTAGATTAAAACTCAATCTGTGTAGCAGTTCTAACTTGGGTCAAGTGGTTAGATGTGTGGGTAGACCAAGTAACCACAGGTTCCTTCAGTGCTGTCCTCACTGCAGGCTTTTTTGTGATGCTATCAACGAGCTTCTCAAGATCTCTAAAAGAAATATTCAGGCTGGTTTTGGGGGAGGATTTTTGGCTTGTTTTTTTTTGCCTTCCCCCTTGGAATGCTAAATCACTTTGAATCAGTAATAGGGGTTTGGGTTTTATCTGCCTGATGTTAATTTTTTTTCTTGGTCTCCTTTCTGCCAGTTTTGTCCACAAGGAAAGCTCGTGGGCAGGTTGGGTGTGTGTATGTGAGTTGGGATGAGTTTTGGGCCAGAAGTTATTTTTGCCTTCGAACAAATTGTTTTGAAATGATGAGAAATTTTTGCAAGTGTACTTTCCTGTGTAATTTGGAACCTGTATCCTGGTAACCACAGTGATTATATTCACTGATTCTCAGGTAGCTCAAGTGCCTTAAGATGGAAAGGGCTTGTTGTTGAACCATGTGGATAAGTTACTAAGAAAGCTGCATCTCTTATATCAGCTGGAAGCTTGTATTAACAGTCAGCTCATGTAATGCGAGTTAGATCTGAGAGTCAAAATGTTTTTCCTAAGCAGAATGAAATCATATTAAATCACTAATAAATCATAGCCACTCTTCTGATGTTCTGTTTTGAAACTCCCTTCCAATTGTCCAGGAAGGCAAAATTCCCCATTGGCCATTTTCATCAGTAGGTTTTTAGTGTGCGTGAAAACACCGACTTGCTCTGAAGTGTTCACTTGCTGGCTAGCTAACGAGGCATTTTGAGTCTGGGTTTCAGATGCCCAACTAATTTGGGTGGAAAGCAGTGATTAGTCTTGCTGTGCAAGGCAGACTAACGACACAGATTGGGCCAATGTCCTTGTGGAAGGCAACCTGACTGACAAAACGTCTTTGGACCTACCTGTGCAATGGTGGAATAGTAGTACCTACCTCTTCTCTCATCCTTAGGGTTTTTTAAGGTGCCTTTTGTGGTAAACTGTTCCAATCCCAGCCATTACACATAAGGTTTCATTTTGAAAGCTTGAGGCCTATCAGTCTTTTAAAGGACACTGTTCAGAGTACAGTAATATTTGCTCAGGGAATGTTCCAACTGAGTTATTCCAAACTTTGTCTCACCAGGGGTAGAAAGGAGGATGCCAAAGGCAACCATGTTACACAAACAACTTAAGGAAGCCAAGACTATGCTGGTCGTGGCTTTGCTGAACTTGATCACTGTTCCCTGAGATTAGCTCTGCACCAGTACTGCCTGCAGTGTTGTTTTCCCTATCTGAGTGCAAATGTCTGACAGGCAGATTATCTGCCCAATGACTCATGTAGCCTTGGTTTATGGAGCATGATAAACTAGAGGAGGAGGGGAAATAATCTGCTGCCTCATTAGTACGAATTCCAAGGGTGAGATGGCAGCTGGCGAGTCACAGGTAGTTGGAAATCTCCTGTTTTCTCTGTGGAAAGGCAGAGGGAGGTAGTAGCAGTAAGGAATGCTCCAGGATTCAGCCCCATGTCAGTCTGAAATGCCACAGTGGCTGTCAGCACGTATGAAAGGACATAGATCCTTGTCACTGAGCTTGGGAGTGTTGGAGGCTGCACGTTAGCCATGAACAGCAGCCATCTAAATATAAACTGCACCCCAGCTAGCACTGCAGCCCCTGCTCTGCTTTTACACTCTCCTGCTGGTGCCCAATCCTCTGCCACAAAAGTCAATAGAGGACGAGCAGATGAGGACTCCACCCCTTCCAGCAAGTTAAAGTAAGCCAAAGACTTCTTTACTCAGATTTCTGCCATTTAAATTCAAAAGCAAACACAGGCTGGTATTATCAGCTCACACCAGATCTGCCTGCAGACAATAATTCTTCCTGTCTTGGACCCCTGCCCATGTGCATTATTGTAATTATCAGCAATTTAAAAAAAAATAAAGCAATAAAGCTAGGATGAGCTACTCCTCTGTAGATTTACTGCCTGCTGTGTCAGGCATTCATTAGTCTCCCTGGGTTCAAGCCACCTATCTGCCGAATAAAAGCAGGAAGAGATGCTAAGGAAAACAAAGCATGAAACACAGTTTGAAGCACGAATTGAAAGCTCTGCTCATGTTTACAAGTTATAAAGCCAAAAGCAGCGAAATTCTCTTCAGAAGTTCTTGTGCATAAAATCCTTCTGCCAGCTTCTCTCCCATTTTAATTGCAGGGTTGGTTTCCTCAGTGCTGCCTTGACATAAACCAGTAATTCACAGGTGAGATTCATGGCAAGGAACATGGGGTTTAAGGGCCGAGTGGCACAGCAGCACCCAGGAAGGCTCAGGTCCACAGTGCCAACCCAGGAACTCAGAGGCATGCCCGTGAGCATCAGCTCTGTAGACAGCAGTAGCACAGGGCATGCAGCTGAGCTTGGAAGCGTTCTTCCAGCGAAAGAAAGGGTGGGCAGTTGGAATACTCATGCATTTAAAAGCAGCAGCACTCAAGGGTTGCCCTTACAGGAAGGCTGGTAAGGTAACAAGGCTCATTTATGTTTCAAAGGAACTGTTAGAAGTCCTCAGCAGTCTTGAAGTTCAGTTTATATTCTCTGTATCTGTGGATATCACACTGACTTGGGAAGAGTTGCAGTGTTGTGCTCCAGACGGAATAGGAAATGTATTTTCAAAAAAAAAAAATGGAAGAACTTTTTTTTTCCTCTTTAAGTAAAGGTGGGAAGTGTAATTTACAAGGATAGGGACTGAGCCTAACAGTGTGTTCTGCAGTCCCTCAGGTTGTGGTTCGTGTGCATTCTGATTTATTAAGCAGTATTACTTTCCAGGGGCTTTGCTTAATTAAAAACAAACAGCACAAGTAATCTTTCAAAGTACTGCCTGGCATTTTTGTCAGCGTAGCAGCAAATAGTTGTGGAATAGTTGTAACTCTTCTGAGCAGGATATCTGATCCGACCTGCAGATAATCCTGAAAAAGGCTGTGCATATTCTTTTGGGGCAGTGAATGCCCTCCATAGCTTTTAATCTGTGTTCTCTGGCCATCAAGTTCATGCAATTCACAATTGGAGCTTTTTTTTCAGCAGCTTATAAATTCTAGAGGCTGGAATTTCAGTTTTAAAGCAACTTAACCTTGTATGGTTCTATCTACTGAGGGCTACTGGTGCATTGGGGCAGAGGAAGCTCAATGGAAAGCACAAGCAGGATGTGTTTGCCTCTCTACTTCTCAAGCCTTGCAGCCCTTCTGTCCTGTAATGGGGCCCAGCATCTCTTGTCAAGCTTGTGAACAGCGAGGGCGTGTGCCCAGCAGCTGACACTTTTACACCAAAAGCCTTAGCTGTGACACTGATTTTCTGTAATGTGTATTCCTAGACTTTCCTTAGAAGCAATGCTGTGTGATCAGCTCTTCAGCATAAATGAGAAAGGGCACCTAAGTTTTCTTGCAAAGTTCCCCTCCCCTGTCGTTTTTCAGGAATGACGATTCATATTCTGGCTAATCTGATCAGATAAGCAAGGTTACTGTAATGTTGACCTCACTGAAAATTCAGCATGTAGTTAAATTTGATGTTTCACAGGTACTTTTGTGCCCTTAAGAAAAACTTTCAGGAGCTCATGTCTATGAAGTGCAATGAAGAGCTTCTCTTCGCAAAGGAGAAACTCCAAACACCCTTCAGTCCTGAAGTCCCTGGCAGCAAACAACAAGGTTTTCCTGAATAGGCATCAGGTCAATAAATTTGGTTGTGATGAGGTTTAACAGAGCCTGGGAATATAAGGCAAGGAATCAGGTGTATTTTTCATGTTTATGCCTTTTTGAAGCTGAACTGCAGTGTACTGCATACACATAGACAGCATAGATGTGAAATATTCCTTATTTTACAAACTTTAGGAATTCCTGTACGTTGTTGCTCCCAGTGTTGAAGTGGAGGCACAGTATGTAGCAGAAATGACTTAAATCACAAGAACTCCCTAAAAATGTCATTGTGCTACGTGGTGCCCATAACCTCTCTAACCTTGCATCCCTCCTGTTGATGTGGTGGATAACTTGCAGGAAGATAAGGCATGACCTGATTTAAAGCATGAAGCACAGGCCTCTGGGTGGGTGATGCTCACCGATCAAACCCTCTGTCACAAGCTGAAGAGGCTCCTAGTAAATAAAAGACTAGATATTTGGGCAGAGACAGTTCCATCAGAGAAGATGACGACTTAGAGATTTGAATTCCAGTGTTTTGGGACCCTAAATCAGGCTCTGCTTGACAGGGTGGAATTTAACTTAGATTAACTGGCCCAAGATTTATGTGTTGATGGGATCAAATTCTTCTTTGGTCTTGGAAAGCAAACTGGATTACAGAATTATACCCAAACGCAGAGCAAATGTATCTTGAAACATCTTGTAAATGCAAGTGCCAGTGAGAAAAGTGGTGGTTTATGTAATGTTTTTTAACCAAATAACACTCCTCTTGGTTTTGTGTTAGGTATATGTGTTAAAAGGCTAATAGCTACTAAAATAACGTTCACTGAGGATGTACAGAACTGGATGAGCTCTCTCCCATTATGCGTGTTGCCCCTGCTGAGCTGTCAGTCTGCTTGTTTAAGAGATTGAATAGTTGCTCCCCAGCACTAGAAGAGGCGGCTGCTTCCATTTACGGCTGGGAAATTCCCAAAGAAAAATACCCTGTCAGTTTGTTCATTCCCTCTGCAATGTGGAATTCTCTGATGTACTTAGGAGCTTAACTGAGGACACACAGCTTTATCCCCAGCTTCGTGCTGGTTTACATGTTCCTCAACCCTCCTTTTGCACAGTGATGCTTGAATGCACACTAACCTCAAGCATCGTCAGCCCCAGTGATCTGCTTTTATTTTTGGCATGCCAGAGGTGGTTGGGAGGAGCAACATGATTTTGTCCCAAAAACCTCTTGTAGGTGACCTCCTTCACTGCTGAACGAGCAGGGTTAAAGGTGTGGCTGCCACTGGTGCAGATGAGCTCTGCTATGCTGTGTTCTCTTCTTACAGGTAGAATGAGCTAAAAATGCTAAATGAAGTAACTGATGTGATTGGTGGTTGGAGTGGAATGTTAGTGGTGAAGCATTGAAGCCCATTACCCAAAAATCTTATCTTGCAGGTTAAATATACAACTCCTGTGTAAAAAGAGTTCATTCACTTGCTCAGCAGTGTGATTCAAGAAAAGATCTCTTCCGTTTGATTAAAAGTGATGAAATCAAGCAAATAATGAGTCTCGTTTGTTCAGCGCTGAATTGGGGTTTAGCATGTGCCTGTAGCTACAGCAACAGCCCTCACTGATATGCAAGCTATGTGAGCAATCTGTGGAGGAGGAGTGATACCTTTGCCACGGTGCCGAGGTGTCAGGCCAGAGAGACAGCAAAAATAAACAGGAGCTTGCATCGGTATGTAAATAGGGGGTGGGCATGACTTCAGGAGGTTGGTATGTGTTTGAACAGGAGCTTTGCTCATACCAAAGCTGTTATGAATGGATAACTTATGGATGATTCTGCCTTTTGGGATGGAGCCTGCACCTCTCCTACCTTTGTATTTACCTTACTTTTGCTGCATAGTTGTTAATTTGGCTTTGAAGAAAACAGATTTCAAGCGTAGGCAGTGCTAGTGATCTCCAAACTGTTGTTACACATGGATATTTTATGCTTTTGATGTGCTGTTGTCTTCTTTCAAGGGTTAATGCTTTGTGCATACTTGATCTCGTGTTTCTTTTTGCTCTTTTCAGAGTTCAGCTTGCATCTTGGATGTGGTTGTAGTGTTGTCATAAACCCAAATGGTGTTGTGCATTGTTTCCTTTAACATGTGGAGTCTTGTGCTGTCTGGAAAGTGTTTGTTGGTACCGAAGTGGTATCTGTTTGGAGAGAGATAAAAAGGCCCTCTTACAGTTTGCATGAGAGTGCTTATGGAGTTGTGAAGGATCATGCCGGGTTTGCCTTTTTTCACCTGAAAAGGTAGGGTGAGGAGGAGGGAGGTGCAAGAGCTGAGGTTTTGCAGGGTGGTATCAGTGGGCTGATAGTTAGAAGCACGTGTTTATTAAACGGTTTGATTCCTGGAGGAAGTCACAGCACCCTGTTGTCCAGCCTCAGTGCATCCATCAGAAGTCCTCCTGTACCCAAAGTACAAAATGGTCATCTTTTCATTAGGCAGAGTGTACAACAAATGTACCCACACTGAACTTGTGAGTATATGTGAACTTGGCAGTGTTACTGGGACATCAGTGCTGGTATCCATTGCACACAGTTTGGTATTTCATTGCAGTGTGGTCTGTGCTAAAACTTCATCCTCAGAACGTTGAAATGTCTTGTCTCCAGGCAATGATTTTGTGTGTAAATGGAGAGGGGGAGAAATGAGCTAATTATAATGGAGTTAATTTCTTCCTAATATCCAGCAAGTAGGAGCTGCACACAGAGGTGTCCGGTTGAATTCTTCTCTTTGCTGCTTTCTTTGCTTCAAGCACACACGTATTGACAGAAGTTCCTGGGAATGTGCTGGGGTGAACAATGCCCCCAGTAACACCTATCTGTGTTTGAGTGTGTGGGAAGTCAAATGGGAAGGCAGGACTGGTGGCCCAGGGTAGTGCTGCCTGCCTGGCAGGGAAAAAGCAGCACAGGGGCAGCGGTGCTCTGAAGCTTCTGTCTGTGTCTTGCTGTTTCTAATCTGCCTTGTCTGAAGTAGTTGAAATGGATTTCATTCCCCTAAACACCTTAAAGAGCTTTTGATTTAGGAGTTCATCTGGGTTTTGCCTCATTTCTCTTCTTCTTTTTTTTTTTTCCTATTTCTTTTACAAAAGTAGTGGTTATGTAGGGAGAGGATGTTCAGCTGCCCACAGCCACCCAGTCTTTTTTCAGCAAAAAACCCAAGTCTGCAATTTAATTTAATCCATTTTTTCTTCTTTTGGTTGGCCAGCAAGCTTTCAGGAAGAGAACCTGACCTTGTTTTCATTGATCAGTCTGCAGTTTGACCCGAATGTGGGTCCGGGTTGTCGGGTTTTTTGTCTGCTGGTGCAGGGTGGGAAGTGCACAGAATACACATCAGAAGCCAGGCAGCACAAATACCTATAGAAGTGCCCTGAATGAGAGAAGACAGGCTTTGAGGAGTTGGTTGCAACAACTGTATTGTTCTGATTCAGCAGAAGTCATGGTTATTTGTACGTCTGGGCAAGAAACTTAGGAGTTTCTATCCTGAATGTTTTGTAGATTTGAGGGGTAACACACAACTTTGAGCAGACTTCATGCAGTGGGAAGCAGTTATTTTGTTAGTAGTAGCAATACCCAATTTCCTTGTAACCTCACAGAGGTGTTTCTGCCAAAAGTTACTAGTATTAGTTCTTTATCTTCAAATATCAGTTTAAGTTTTTCAGACATCTGTTTTAGCCTTTGGGGGTGCAACCTTCATGTGTAAATTACTCTTGGTTTGGTTTTTGGTAAGCTGTTGTTGCAATAATAAAAACAAGTTTTGAAAAACAAACACTTTGCTGGTGAAGACTTGGTGTGGGCTCACCAGGAAGATGGTTACAAAAAAAGTTTGCAAGACTCCACTAATACCTGGATTAAGCAGGAGCTCTCTGAGAAGATGCCAGAAGGTTTCTGGTTCTTGGAGTTGTTCTGCTTTTGATCTGCTAATGCAATAAAAATGTTTTGGTTTTGTTTGTCTTAACAGGCACTCGCAGCCAATGCTGGGACAGGGTTTGCAGTGGCAGAGCCTCAAATTGCCATGTTCTGTGGAAAGCTAAATATGCATGTGAATATCCAGACTGGGAAATGGGAACCTGACACTTCGGGGACCAAGAGCTGCTTTGGAAGAAAGGAACAGATTCTGCAGTACTGCCAGGAGGTGAGTTTTTTGTGTGATCCTGATTTTTCACTCCTGCTAAGGAATTGGATTCCAGTTTAGCCAGTCAGTAGTGAGTTAACCCTGCAGGGGAGAGCAGGTTGTGTTTGACTAGCTCAGTTCCCTGAGCTGTCTTGCTGAGTTACTGCCCAGGAAGAGCAAGGAGGACACTGCAGTAGGATTTAGGAGCTTCCTCTGACTTAGATCAGCTTACACTGCCACAGAAGGTCCTTGGTCTATAAGTCAGCAAGGTATCTGTGTCAGTCTTGGCAGGGTTTTTTCTAGATGTTCTGCCTCTGAGCTGGTAACCAGCATCTGCTCCATGATGTGCAAAGGGGAACCTGACATCCATTCTAATTAGAATGTGGTTGTGTTATTCTTGGTGATGTGTTCATGTCAGCTAGAATATTAGAGAAATGTTTTCATCAAAATGTTGACAGTATTTTAGGCTGGATGCTTCATTGTGAACAGCATAATCTCCTTTCAGTGTGCTCCAGATGTAATGGCCTTGAAAAGTGACTTTATTTGCTCCTCTGAGGTGAAAGGCATGTAACCTACCACAATGAATGGCTGCTTTAAGATGGGAAAGTGATAGAGCACACTGGAGAGCTTTTAAAACTGTTCTACAAGGCTGGTATAACAAGCTACATTAGTTTCATGTAGCAGAAGCCTAAATGTAAGTTGGTGTCTGGATTTGAGAGCTCGAGCAGGACCTGGGCATCTTATGAATACATCATAAATGGAGTGGGCAAAAGGAAACCTGAGGAGGTAGGTGCATATTAGCTTAACAAGTGACAAGAGAGCCTGAAGATATTACTAAACCCTATTTGCTGGTGAGTGCCCTCTTCCAGAGGGTATTGTTCTGCAGCAGACAGAACAGATGAATACTTCTCCACTACTGTGCAAAGCCAGCCACCTCAGCTTAGTGCCAATAGAGGCTCTTGCCCCTGATGCTTTCCCCTGCCACAAAGAAGAGATGGCACATTGCATTTCTCAAGCTGTGTGTGACAAACAGCTGGGGGAGGTTAGGTTTTCAGCTGTTATAAGCTTGATCCAGAAGCAAATGTGCACCCACGTGCAAACCTGAACTTGGTTTTGTGTGGAGAATCGACTTTGCTACTTCTGGTTAGGAGGCACTTTGCACATTCTTCATCCTTCCTGGAGAGAAACCTCTCCCTGTGTCTTAAACAGATGTACCCAGACCTTCAGATTACAAACGTTGTGGAAGCAAATCAACCTGTCAGCATCGACAGCTGGTGCAAGAGGGGGAAGAAACAGTGCAAGGACCACACTCACGTCGTCGTGCCCTACAAGTGCCTGGGTGAGTATGTGGTATGGCATGTTTGGGCATTTTTGTGGCAGGAGCAAAGAACTGCCTCTTAGGTGGCTTCTTACAGACATAATGAGTGAGTTTATAAGGCATCTCTCACACTAGGTTGCCATTTGGTCCAGCTCCCACTTAAACATTTTTATTTCCACAAGATGGAACTCTGCCTTTCTTGAACAGATCAGCAGCGTGATAACAGCTGTGGTGAAATAATGGTGCCTGGCATGAAAAAGAAATCCCCATTCTCTCTGCAACTGCATAAAAACCTGAAGGCTATTGTATTTGAGCATCATGAAGACATTGGGGTTTAATACTCTGATCCTATTTTTGTGGAGCTTTAATATTTTGTTGCCTTGGAGACTTCAATGCACAGTATGTTCAAGCTTCCTGCTTTGGTCTTGGCAAGAGATCTCTATTCTATTTCGATGACTATATTTAAACTTTACTGTTTCAAAGAGGCCCTGCTTCTTGCAGCTGTATCCCCTGTTCCCACTTTGAACTGTGAAAGAATATGAGATAAACCGTGGTGGATTTCATGGTGCTTTCCAGAATCTATCCACCCCCTTGAATCAGGCAGTGTGTTTGGCTTATTTACCTTGTGGCTTTTGACCTGTAGATTGTGCCTGATGCTGTGCTGCACTGCATGTGTTCTTAGTAGTGACCTTAGTCTCAGCTAGCTGAATCTCTTTTCACTGGGAAAGACTTGTTTTGTAAGAAGTCTTGTGCAATCATGGAGAGTCTGATTGCTGGGAGCATTCAGGGGGAAGCAGTTTTCAGAAGAGGTGTCTGTGTATCAGGTTAGCATGTGGTTTGACACAGGAAAACAGCAAATCTGCACAACTATGTGGGTGCTATTTGCCTGTATGTAATACCTTCCCCTAGATGACCACAAAGCACTTCATAAGAAATAAAATTCAGTGTGGACCCATCCTGGGAGAAAGATGCATCTTTTTATAGATGTAGAAATTCAGGTTTGAGAAGCAACCAAACCCAGCTGATTCTATTGAGAACTTCTTATGGAAACAAGGATGAAAGCAATATTTCTGGATTTGTAAGGCATCATCTCTTTCAGAAATAATCCTCTCCAGCTGAAGAATAAGCTGATTTTAGTGATACTGCCCTCAAGTTTGATAAGCATTAAAGTGTTTAATTAGTGTCTTTCACAGTGTTCTTGACTTTTTTGGCCCAGCCTGCAAGGCCTCGTTGGTTTTCGGATCTGAGTTGCAAGTCAGTAGCCCATACATGTATAAAATACTTTCTCATTGTCTTTCACATATCATTTCCATTTGTCATAAATGGATCGTGTGTTTCTCTGGGGGGCATATGACAGGTATAGTCAAAATATGGTTTTGTTATTCCCATTCCTGAAAAATCCTTGCTACATGAATGCACAGGCTCTCTTGAGAGGTAGGGTCTTGCTCTCTCATACCAGGTTTAACCTCCTCCTGCCTCCCCCCACCTGTGAAAGCTCTCTTGTGTTTCAAAGGTGAAGAAGGGAGAGGAGGAGAACCCATTAACATTCTCTGCTGAACTCTAAAATATAGGGAACAGCAGGATGGTGGGAGCAGGGCTGAGCCTGGTGAGGTGTGAAAAGACAAACTGCTGACAGCTCTGGCAAGCCTGTTAGGTGGCATGGAGACACCTCTTAGGTCTGTTCTCATCTGAAAAGGGAGAGGATTCTTTGTTTTTTAACAGTGGCCTTGAATAAGGAAGGTGTCTGTTTACATGCAGTGTGTAAGGGTTTTCCATTTCCTAGGTGAACTGAGAGAACCTTCTGTGTGTCTTCTGCAGAGGTGCTAGGATTGAGTGCTTTTCAAAACAGCTATGCAGTTAGGTCTGCTCTCATCTGAAAAGGGAGAGGATTCTTCTCTGTTTTTTAACAGTGGCCTTGAATAAGGAAGGTGTCTGTTTACATGCAGTGTGTAAGGGTTTTCCATTTCCTAGGTGAACTGAGAGAACCTTCTGTGTGTCTTCTGCAGAGGTGCTAGGATTGAGTGCTTTTCAAAACAGCTATGCAGTGGCTGGGTTTTGTTACTGATTATGGTATCTGATCAGTTTGAGTTGTCTTCCTTCAGTCCCCAGAACCACAGTCTCTTGGTTTTAAAGTTTGATCAGTTTTACCTTTTTTTATCAGAAGCATTTAAAACTCTCATGAGGGGGAAGGAGCAAAGATTATGAACTCAAAATCCTAACTGTCCTGTTTTGAGTTATAAGATGGGGGAAATACCATTTTTCTGTTGCATCTATTAGTTTAACCTTTAATTGAAAAGGGCTGAGGAGCTAGTTGATTTCGTTACCTTGCAGTTGTTGTCAGACAGTCTGTCCCTAAATTCTTCTTGCGTGTCATGCATAGAAGTGTCCATGAGCCTTTGGTATCAACACTAAGGGGCTGCAAAAAAAATTGGTTGTGCAAAATATTAAAATTTATTTTGAAATCATAATGTTGACAGTTGTCTGGACAAATAATTCTGCTCCCTGAAGACTCCATGTGAAAAAGCTTTTAACTAAACTTTTCCCCAGTTTTAACAAAGGATTCCTAAAGCTGACAGTAATGTGTGCAAGGTGTGTTGCTTTGAAACAACACTTGGTCTGAAGATCTTTTTCTGGTCTTCTCAGACTATATAGATACCTTTTTATTTTAAAATAATGGGTGTGGTATTCAAATCTGCAAGAAAGAAAGAAAAATCTTAAGTTTGACAATATTTTGTGCTTCAAACTCCATTGGCAGTGTGCATTAGAACTTTTTGGCTAAGAACAGAAAGTAATGCACATGCAATTATGATTTTATTTGACACATATTGGTACCAAACTGAGCTCTTATGAAAATTTAGGTTAAGTAGGCTTAAGTCCAACTGACAGAGAGTCTGTAGAGCAGACTTATCTTCCCTACCTCCCTCAAAGGCAAAAGTCTGGTTATAAGATTGTGCCAAAACTTAATCACTCTGGTGAGGCTGTGGTTATCTAAAGGTTGGAATGCAAGTATTTGCTGACTCTGGTTGTACTCTTTTTTTCAGAGGGGCCTGTACTGGTTTTATTTTTCTAGCCCTCTGTGTTTTGGTTAGAACTGTCCGAGTCAGGGAATGTGCTGCAGTCGATACTGAGTTAAACCATCTGCAAACTGTTCAAAACAAAACCAAACACGACTTGCTCAGATCCCTGAAATGTAGATAACGCTTATGGCACGTAAACATTTCCAGGCTGTTACAGCACCAGGCAGCATAAACTAGCTGTGGTATGATGCAGCTTGTTTGGAAACTGGTGATTAATTTATTTGAAAACTTCTGTGTGCAGATGCAATCTTTGCAATGATCCGTGTGAAATCTTCTCAACTGATTCTCTCTGTTCCATGAACAGGCAGTGTAAACTCTGTCTTTAGTTCAGCCTTAGGGTTCACATAATGTTTCAGAGCTCAGCCCCTACTCGTGGTTTTACCTTGGAAGCTCTGAGGCTCTGTTGCTGATCTGAGCTGTCCCCGTTAAGAATGTATCAATCCTTCAAGGCGTTTGCAACACAATGTACCTTGGGGGAGTTGTGATGTTTGCTTTGTCTTCCAGTGGAAGTTGGCCATCCAGGAGCTCTGGACATTTCTTGTTTTTCAGTGGGTGAGTTCGTGAGCGATGTGCTGCTGGTTCCAGAGAAATGCCGGTTCTTCCACAAGGAGCGGATGGACGTGTGTGAAAGCCATCAGCACTGGCACACTGTGGCCAAAGAGGTAATGGAGCTGCTCTGGCAGGCAAATTTCTTCTGGATCTCTCCACTTGGGTGCTTGTAGTACTGGAGCATTACGGCACCACTGGAGCCTGTTACTCCCATGTTGCAGTCTGTGGACTGAGGCCGAGAGCAAAGAACAAAAAACATTTAGAAGTACTCAAGTGACTTTAAAAACCTGCGTAGCCAAGTTATTCTTCACTCCTGGAAAGCTGTCCCAAGTAGCTTGCCAAGATCATCTGCCAGGATGCAGCTAGGAACTGAAATTGAGTCTCTGGGATATCGCTTTCGCCTGTGGCTCATCTTTCTCTCCAGGGTAGAGAGCTGCAGTCGCTGTAGGACATACCCTCTTCTTCTCATACATTTTGTGTTAATGTACCTGCTGCTGCTGGGGATTTGGTTGGGAACGCTTGCTTGGGGACAATCTGAGTTTAGTTGTGACTGATTAGTGGAGGTTTTACATAAGAGATGGATTATCTTCTCAGAGTAAATCTAGCCCGTGGGGTTTTTCTGTGGTTTGGTTTTTTTAATCTGATGAGCGAAACCATTGCAAATTCTCTGCATGCCCCTTTGAACTGGAGGTAATAAAAACAAGCTCATGATAAAATGTACATGTTCACAGCTTTGTAGAAGCAGCAACACAATGATTAGTTGTGATGGTGCTACTAAAGATTGAGGTTAAGGATGGACCTGTAAAATTTCCTATTTCTTTTAAATCCTGAGCGCCAAACCCTGTCTAAATAAAGCAGTGCTAGAGGAATCACCTTTAAATTGAGGAGAAGCTTGTTAATGTCTAAAAAATTTTAAAATCTCTTGCTTTCAGAGTTGTCAGAGAACTTTTCCAGAAATACTTGGCGGCTTTTACATCCGTGCTGTAACAAAGCAAAGCACAAAAGGGTTCTGGTGTACATAATAAAGCCTTTCTTAGTTCATTGTGTTCTGGGCCACCACAAGGCTATGTATTTCCTTAGCTTAAGAGATGTGTGTAGACATAATATCTAATCACAGTTTGCATTTGGCTTTTTTTTAAATTATCTGATCGATTTTCATCTGCAGCATGTTAAAGTAATCTTGACTCAAAGTCCATTTGAGCAATTGTTCACTTACTTCAGTGTAAAGTTTAATAGATAAAGTTTAATGAAGTGGCTAGCCCAGAAAAGCAAACGCTTCTGCTTCTTTCAAGTCCTTTCTTTCCCTTGAGTTGGCACAGGATGTCTAGTTATTTTTCCCAAACTTAGTCAGGCTGACAAATCAGCAGTTGTTTGGGACTGGGGGTGTTTGAAGCCCCAGGAAGCACAGCATGGCTTTGATTCTGGGACTTCTCTGGGGATTTTACTTAACCTACAAGTTTCAAATCCATTTTTCTTTTATGTTGAGACTGAGGTTGTATGTTACTGTGGCCTTTTTGCTGTAAAATGGAGGCCGTTGGCTGCATTCTTGGGATCAGTGTTAGACAAACTTTAGCTTTATCCAAAGCCAGAGTGTGATGCTGCTGAACTGACATAAATGGGCTCCTCTTTCAGGCCTGTCTGACAGAAGGGATGATCCTGCACAGTTACGGCATGCTGCTGCCCTGCGGAGTGGATCAGTTCCATGGAACAGAATATGTATGTTGTCCTCAGACAAAGGTGGTGGATAATGCTCTGTCCAAAGAGGAAGAGGATGAAGATGAAGATGAGGATGAAGACTATAACCTCTACAAAAGGTAGGCTTTTACTGGCATGGATGTTAACAGTGAGTGTTTCACACAGCGACTGCCTTGTGGTGAGGATTGAGGGGAGAATTTCTGTGCTTTGGAGACTCCTGATCCTGAAAAAGCCTTGCAGAAGGACAAATGACTTTGCAATGCTTCTATTACTGGAGGAGTTAGACAGTTAGACAGCCCCCCTCCCTGCATCCTTAGCCAGCCAAAAAGACTGCCTGAGCATGGCAGTAGGTATTTCCCCCAAATATTACAGTAGCTTTTCACTTAGTGAAAAGAAGCTGCTGAGAACACACAAGGAATCCCCACCAACCCAGGGGCATGGAGAAGCTCTGCCTGCAGTGGTTGTGAGGGAAGTCCCATTGCTGGGCAGATCCATAGTTGGTACATTTATTTTTCCCATCTCTTGTGTTTATGGAACAGATGTAAAGAGAATCATTATTCTGGTGCACCAAATGTTGGCTGCAAAGTCATTAGCCTTGACTTACCTCCTAACTGAACTGTATCCCTTCAGTGAGTTCCCTACAGAGGCAGGTGTAGAAGACTTCACAGGAACAGCTGTGGAGGAAGATGAGGATGAAGAAGATGAAGGTGAAGAGGAGGACGACGATGACGTGGTGGAAGACCGTGATTACTATTACAATAGCTACAAAGTGGATGACTACAATGAAGAGACCCCCACTGAGCCTAGCAACGACAAGGCTGTTTCAGAAAAAGAAGTCAGCAGTGATATGAAATGTAAGTCGTGTTCTGGCCAGCGGGCCTCTTGCTTCCATGAGAGTATTCCTGGCAGCTGTTGGTGGGGGATGGAGTTTTGATCCGTCAGTAAATGCCACTTGGAAGTTTTATTTGCCAGATAAGTTAGCAAACAGAGGAAAGCTGATGATGCTTGTGCTTCAAGTGTTGAAATGAACTCCCTGGAGCATTTGCCATATGTTTCCAGATAAACAGCAGTTCTGCTGGCAGACAGCCCAGTGTTTGGCACGCTGAACGGGCACCTCCAGGAAGGTACAGTGTTGAGTCAGAAAGCCATATAACTGTAGGCTAATTTTGAAACACCTCAGAGGCACTTGGGCTACACTGAGAACTTAAAATGCTGGTTTGGGGCAATTACCTTGGATTTGGTGTTTTATACCAGTTTATGAGAAGGAAGCTAGAAGTGGTGGGCTTTACTCCACAGAGGGGGCATGAAGGTGCCACTTACAGGTGAGGGATATACCTAGTGCTGCCTTAATAGCCTTTGCATGAACCTTCCTTCTCTTTAGTGAAAGTCAGACAGCACAATTGGCCTGCTTTTATTGTATGAGCAATATACTTAGAGCAGTAGTAATGTAGACTATACTTGAGGTAGTAGCTTCTGTGATGTGGTAGGTGCCATTGCAGAGGGCATCTGCCCTTTGTGTGGTGCCTCAGCGTTATGCCATGGCCTGTACTCTGAGTGTGGAAGTGTCTGCAGAGAAAGGAGGGAGGGGAGAGGGAATGAAATTCAATTAGCTACAGATCACTGAATCATTGCCAGCAGTTCTTGCATCTTTTTGGTAAAATGCCAGCATGCTGCAGATAATTTTACTTGCTGAAAAAGGGCTCCTCTCATATGTGTAGGGGACTGTTACAGATCTGCAGGTGTTGGAGCAGGACTGGAAGGATACAGTTGGGGTGTCTGTTTTGGGGGTATACAGTCTTTTTTTCCCCAAAGGACTGTGAACAGTTGCTGACTTACAGAATGTCTGTTCGCTTGCCTCAAAGTAACCCAGCTGCTTCTATTGCCTGCTTGTTGTGAAGCAGCCCACATGCCATGGCTACCTGGAGCTTCCACATCCAATGTATAGGTATTTCACAACTTAAAACCTAGCAGCTGAGATTGCCATGGCAATCATGCTTGTTTTGCTTAGCCTGCCTTCTCACTTGCTCTTATACCTCACCTTTAAGATGAGAAGTGTCCATCCAGTCAAGAGTGCAGCAGAACAGGACATCCTGGCATGCTTTAAGCAGCCCTAATGTGTTTTCTTTCCATCATGTTGGTTTTATACAGTTAGGAGCTCTATCACTAGGACACCCAAGGCATCAACAAAATAGGTCCTTGCTGTTTCAGCCTCTAGCTAAGCAGAAATCCTCCTTACATATTAGAGCTCCAGACAACGGCATGGGCAGGTGCCTCCTGCTTTTGCAGTGTTCAAAATCCCCCCAAAACTGACAGAAGCCCCTTGGCTGGGGTAGCAGCGCTGCCGAGGCCGGAGCTGGTGCCCTAGGAGGAGGCGCGAACTGGAGCCCCCGCTGCGTCGCGTCCGTTGCTGGGCGAGGCCTGTGCCACTCACTGGCTCACCTTCTACCCCGTCTCCACAGCTGTCTGCTCCCAGGAGGCCATGACAGGGCCCTGCCGGGCCGTGATGCCTCGTTGGTACTTCGATGCTAACAAGAGAAAATGCGTTCGCTTTATATATGGAGGCTGCGGAGGCAACAGGAACAATTTTGAGTCAGAGGAGTATTGTATGGCTGTGTGTAAAAAGATGAGTAAGTCCTGCCTCCCTCTGGCCCTTTTTGCAGCTAGCCTCTGTCTGTCTGGCGTTTGGTGTCTCCTCCTCCTTGCCTAGGTCAAGAGAGGACACGTCTGTAGCTTATCCTCTTGGTTCTGGTGTCCGCAGCAGTTCTGTCTGTCCTTCTGCAGCATTCTCCTCTTGTTTCTGCTTCTCTAGGTCTTTAGGGTGAACTTCCCTGGGGAAAGTGGCTCTCAACACATGCTGTCTGTGCTCACCGTTGGCTCGCAGCTCTTGCCAAGGCCTTAGCTGTCCTCTTCCAGGCCTATAGCAGGGACTAGGGGCTGTCTCTAACCTCTTCAGAAAACACATAAGTTTGCCTGTTTGCAAAACTTTTTTTTTCTCTAAATATATGTAAAGAAGCACTCACTTTCCCCAGTGGTGTTACCAGGTGTATATTTGACCAGTCAGTCCTGAAGAGTAGGTTGCTGCTTGATATTCTTCTGGTGATAGGTGGTTTCTTGCTGTTTTATTTTGAGAAAATATTAGAAAAGTAGTATAGTATTCAGATTCCCACTTCTAGCTTGGTTTGAAATATGAATAATGACTCAATCCCTGCATTTTTGAGAGCTTGAGTTTTTTGGCACCAATTTCAACTGGCTTTTATGTCAGATGATAAAACCACCAAAAACATTTTAACCTCCTTATTAATCTTATTGTTGAACTCCAGCACTTCCACTTCAGCTACCATTAAAGCCTTTTGAAAGGCTTTTTGTGTTATCTGGGGCTTGGCAGTCTGACTACAGAGCCATAATCCTGTTTACAAAATGGGCTTCATGCAAGTGCTTTAGATAGGGCTGATCTAACTGAAGTGGGGAAATAAAAGATGTGGATGTCAGGAGCTTTTTGTACAAAAGTTTGTCCTGTTATAGAGGGATTTGGGGCTGGAAAGAGAGTTCTCTGTGTCCAAGCCCGGGTCAGGAATGCCATAAGCAGGCCCAGTACTGACTGGACATTGTCCTGTGCACCCAACAATCCTTTCCCCTTCCTCACTCTTCCTTCCCTAGTTAAAGGAAAGGTTTGTGGATTCAGGTGCATGCAGGGTAAATTTTCTTCTGAAGTGTGCCATCTTTCAGTGATGTGTTAGGGTTTTTTCCCCCTCCAAATAACTAATATGGTTGAGAGGTTGCCTTAACGTCCCTCTTCTGTCCTCCCTCTGCTAAAGGGCATCGACAGAGTGCCTCGTATTTGCCATGGATCCTTCCAGAAAGGGCTCTAGGCTGTGTAGTTTCTAAAACCGTGGCACAGAAAGCTTGTTCTGTGTTTCCTGACCTGCAGTGTAGGGAGTGCAGAGCTCCTGTCAAGGATTTTGCAGGTGCTTGAAATTGTCAGTTCTTAAATTTTATTTCTCCCCTTGTCAGATTCAAATATCTTAGAGATACAAACCATCCAGTTTATTGGACAAGCCAATTTGTCACACCGAGCCTCCTTCTGTTGCTGTCTTGTCTAATATCATTGCCTGTTAGTCCTGCATGGTGCCTCTGGTAGGGAAGGTAGGTTTGAAGTGTCAAATATTGGTTAGTGTTTTGTGCAGATTTATTGTCAAGCTCCCTAATCATATTAATGATGTCTGGAGCCAGCTTGTCAGCGAACAGCTCATGCACAAAATGTCATTTAAACTATCCAAAGCCAATGTGAAAGGGGAGAGAAAGCACGTTCTTTTTCCTGCAGTCCAAGTCATTCTGTTGCTGGAGCTGAATAATGCTCCTCTCAGAACTGATGAGAAGACCAAACAGGTGCTGGTTGCCGCAGTGTATTACTGTGTTTTGGGGATGATGTAACTGATGTTGTGCACTGAATTGGCAGCTTAAAGATCCCAAAATGGACTCCTGGTAGGTGGCGGTTCAGTAAACTCAGCCTGCCAGCTTGTTCATTATGCAGGCGTGGAGATTCCTCTCCCTGCCTGTCCTTCACAGTCCAGGATCACAGGTTTCCGACCCGCCGCTTACCCTCGCCCTCTCTTTGCAGTGCCAACAGATGATGTGGATGTCTACTTCGAAACCCCCGCTGATGACAACGAACACGCCCGCTTCCAGAAGGCCAAGGAGCAGCTGGAGGTCAGGCACCACAACCGCATGGACCGGGTGAGCCTCAGCTGTAGTCTGCTGTGCTGTGCTGCGTGGGTGGCGTCCGTGTTTTTCTGGACGCACTGATGGTGGCCTGGCTTCCTTGCCAGTCACCAGCCCTCCGTGTGTTTCATAGAATCATTTAGGTTGGAAGGGACCTCCAAGATCATCAAGTCCAACCATTGAGCTATTAGGGCTCTAAAGTCCTCTGCTAAAACAGATCAGAATCTTGCAGTATGACCGCACTGTTGCAGCTAAGAGTTGTGTTTCTTCAGAGCACTGGGAGAGGGGGCTCACAGGGGACACCTGGCTTGTTGCTCAGACAGCCTAAGTGCTAGTCTTAAACCCCACAGCATCTCTGCTGTGCCTTCAAAGCAGGCAGGCTGTACAAGCCACCTTTGAAGGCAAGTGAGCTCGCAAAGACCGTGTGCAGGTTTGTGTGTTCTTGATGCATCCTGTTGTTTTCTTGGGCAGGTGAAAAAGGAATGGGAGGAAGCAGAACACCAGGCCGTAAATCTCCCCAAGGCAGAAAGGCAAACTCTCATTCAGGTAAGAGTTGGAAGGACCTGAAGAGGAAAGTTAGTGGTGCTTAGCCTTTGTCTCCTTGATAAAATAAGTGAGAGATGCTAATATTCAAAATCCAAAAGATGACTGAGATGGAAGAACAGTTTTCCTGTTCTGTCAACAGCTGCCTTTTAGAGGAGATTTGATTCAATTGCATGCTTTGTTCTTAAAGCTGGAGATGATCTGATACTGTGCCAGGTCCTTTCCTAAACCCACTAGTAGGAAACTGTCTCACCCCTCAGACATAGCAACAGCAGAGCCAAGTTGTAACTTCAGACCTTTGGCCTGTTCCACACTAACCAGTGGCTTCCCAGCTCCAGTTCAGATTGGCCCTGACTCTCTGGACACACATTTCCTGTTCAGGCAGACTTAGTGAAAACCGCTTAGACAGCAGATAAAGCTGGTTTGCTGCCAAAATGCCAATCTTCTGCCTCTTGAGGAGAGTTCAGTTAGACTGTGAAGTTAATCAGGGATATTCTCAGTGTGGGATTGTTAGGGCAGGCTCTTCTGGCACTGATGACTGTAAGAAGTTACCTCAAACCAATGTACAACTAGGTGATTGACTCCAGCTTTTAAGCCCACTTAGGGATTTTATACAGGGACACTGTTTTCTCTCTACATATTTTACCATAAGCCACTGTAAGTCGAAAAGAGTTTTCCATCATCTCTGTTGAAACATGACAACTCTTAGTGGACTTTTCTTGCTTGTTTGGAGATGTGGGTTTTGCCTATTCTAACAGAATACATAGAGATTCCATCTGAAGGTGTGCTGATGAAAAGTCCCTATATAGTACCATTGTAAACCTTTGGAAATTCAGATTACAGACTCGAGGCTGAAGGGTTTGATCCTGTGTCCATATTGCAGGGTTGAGGGAAAGCATTAATACAGTGTCATTTGTTCGGCACAGTCTGAATCTCCCAATTTCAACATGATCTTTATCTGCATGACCACATGCCCTCCTCAGACCTTTGAAATGGATTCTGAAGGAAGTTTGGAAGGCAAATTGTCACTACTGAATTTGCAGAGATGAAATCTGCATTGACATTTTCCAGTGCCCTTCTCTCCTACTCTCAGTGCCTAGGACGTGCAGTGTGACAGGCTCCGTTTGTTCTGAGGAGTTACATGAGGGACAGCAGGTGACCCTGATGCATAGAGCACATCTCATGCCAGCTCCTTTCTTTATTCCAGCACTTCCAAGCTATGGTGAAATCTCTGGAAAAAGAGGCAGCAAGTGAGAAACAGCAGCTCGTGGAAACTCACCTGGCTCGTGTGGAAGCCATGTTGAATGATCGCCGTCGGATTGCTCTGGAGAACTACCTGTCTGCCCTGCAGGCTGACCCACCACGGGTGTGTTTCTGGGCAGCAAATTATGACAGTAGGGTAGTGCTGGGACAGATGGGAGGTGGGGAGGGCTTAGTGAGAAGACTGCCTGTGAATTGCTGGGCAGAAACTGGGAACAGGCTCCTAGCAAAGCTTTTTCCATCACGGCAGTTTGCAGTGTAGACCTAGCAGTGGGTCTCTGAATTGACTCGCTCTCTTTTCTGCCTGGTTAAAAAACTCTCAGCTTTAGTGTTCATAAGGTGTAGTGTTCCAAGTCTAACAGACTTAATTTTAAAAGAAAACACTTAAGAGGTTAGTGCAGGTGATTGATCTGTCCACTAACAAAGCAGGCTCCATCTGAAGCGCTGTATTTCAGCTGTGAATTTGATTTGAATCACACACTCTTGAACTCTCCCCCTCAAACCCTGCAGCCCCACCGCATCCTGCAGGCTCTGAAGCGCTACGTCCGTGCCGAGAACAAGGACCGCCTGCACACCATCCGCCACTACCAGCACGTCCTGGCAGTCGACCCTGAAAAGGCTGCACAGATGAAATCTCAGGTACCTGAATGCTTCCATCTGTATGATTTTCTTGGAACTCTGGTGTATATATGCAAACTGTTACTGGTCACAATGATAGATCTAGGGGTGTAGAACTAGTTTGGTTTCATTTTTGCGCTGCTTCTTATCAGACACCCAAGAAATTATTTCCTGGTCACCCTTGAACTGACTTCCTCACTTTTTCCAAGACCCCATGTCCTGGGTATTCCTTTCATTAGGCTTGTTCTTCACGATGCCTGTGACTGTGTTTGCAGGAGTTCTGTTGTGCCTCTGCCAGGGTTATTGCCTTGTTTTAAAGCATAATACCTAACCCTTACCAATCTCTTGATCGTCAGCATTAGCTTTATTAGGCAGTCTGTTTGGAAGAGTTCATCTTGTCCCTTTGCAATATATGTTTCTCCTGAACAGGTAGAAAGTGTTTTTCCTTCTGCTGGGTGCTGTGTGTATTGCTGCTTCAAGTGGACATCAAATCTGGCCGTTGTACTTGTAAAAGCAGTTGCAGATATTCCACAACTCTTTTGAATTATGTCCTGCTCCTTGTTTTTACAACCCACTTTTAAAAAGGTGAAAGTTGTCCTGGAAGGCCTAACTAAGGTTCAGATTAAGAATGGCCTGTTAGCACCAGAAGGTCTGTTCCCTAGGGGTATGTCCTTTCACAGCTTCAGAGGGAAGCAGAGGGAACTGACTGTCCAGCTGCAGCTTTTGGAATGTCGTCTGTGACAAACAGTCCCAGTGTACTTGGAGGTGCCTGGTCCCGTGGGTTTTGTGGTGTTTCTGAATGCTAGCAGGATACCCTCAGCTCTTGTCCCTGGGGTTGTCTGTCAGTGCTTCCAGGGCCCTTGTCAAGCTGTGTGTCCTCTGAAGGAGCAGCAGCAGTCGTGGTATTTACGAGCCAGCGTTTGGCTCGCGATGCGGAACGTGTGATAGTGTTTTCAGAGACAGCTTAGCACACCAAGCAGAGTCCACCCTGACCCTTTGTTCTGCCGCTGCCAAAGCCCAGGAGGGAGTGTGTGAAGTGTATTCTTAAGCTAAAACCTAAACAGTCTTTAATTCATTCTGAAGGCTGCAGTGTCAACAAATCGACATAAGAGGGATGTGGGTGGTACAGTTCAATTCCCATCCGCTTTGCTTTTCAGATGCACTTTAAGCTCCTCAATCGATTCCCTTGATTGACATGCTGCCACATGTAAAATTAAATTGCTTTCATCCTTGCTCTTGGAGGTCAGGTACACGTCAGACTGTAAAACAGGTCCATTCAACTCCTTTGCATTTTTTCAGCATTTGGCCATCCATATAAATGTTTCTCTTGTTCTGTGTGATCCCTGATTATGCAGCACCCTCTTCAGGTCAGGCTTGACTTCACCAGCAAATGTAATATGCTAAGGAAGAGTGATTTGAGGTTGCATAGAGTTTGAATTTATTTCTCAAATGAAGGGAGAATGCTGTTGCCAGTCAGTGGGTGTATGACAAATGTAATGCCACTGTTGTTCTGAAAGGCACCTTTGTTCTGCAACCAGAGTTGATAAATAATATTGTCTGCTCCCTTTGCGTGTATCTTTTGTAGTAGTCAGGAATGATAATCCATTTAATAAAGTACTTGCTTGTACCTGCCTCAGGAAATGAATTATGACCATGTCTGGGGTATAGGAAATACCAGCCTCAGTGTTTCCAGTGGGGAGCAGATTACAGCAAGCGTCAGCTGCATCCTCTCTCTCCCCCCCTTCTCCAGCCATTCCCAAAATACTGAGAGCACCATGTAAAAGTGGCTGGTTCCTGTGAAACATGATGTGTTAGAGAGCATCGGTCAGAGAGCTGAGCCATGTCCCACTCCATTGTCTGTCCTGGCAGCTCTGCCAGCAGTCAGTGTTTTATTGCAGAAGTGAAGTGCTGGTACTAAGGCAGTGACTGGCAATCTTGGCCTACTCCAACACAGATTTGTACATTTGCAGGTGATGACACATCTCCATGTGATCGAGGAGCGGATGAATCAAAGCTTGTCTCTGCTCTACAAGGTGCCATATGTGGCTGAAGAAATCCAGGATGAGATAGGTGAGTGTCTCTGTGCCAGCTCCTGTGCCACTCTGTTCAACTACAAGCTTTTGTATTGGGTGAAGCAGGCTCCAGAAAGACTACCAGTTCCTTTGAGGGGATGCCCTCAACAGCAGGCATGTGGCTTAGGCACTGCAGGGCAGATATTTCCTGTGTTCTACATCACAGCCAGTCAGAATAGCTTGTTCCCAGGAACTTCTGGTGTCCACATTTAAAAAAGTCAACAACATGGAGAATGGCAAAGCTGTCTCTCAAAGGCAGGTGAAAAAGATCCACAAAAATAAGCAGATGCTTTGCTGCTTGCCAAAACTTCTTGACACATCAAACATCTTGGCCTTTATTTGTATCTGTTGCTAGCCAATGCCTTTTACTGAGGCATCTCCAGATGAGACTTCATAGCATGCAAGATAAGAAAACCTGGCAGCCCTTCCTCAGCTAGGTTCAGGCCATCTGCCCCTTTTTGCTCCTGCCAAGCTCCATGCAGTTTGTGTCATATTTCCTCTTATTCCTTTCAGATGAGCTGCTTCAGGAGCAACGTGCAGACATGGATCAGTTCACATCCTCCATTTCCGAATCCCAGGTGGATGTCAGAGTGAGCTCTGAGGAGAGTGAAGAAGTTCCCCTGGAGGGCAAACCTTTCCGGCCGTTCCAGGTGAAGACCTTCCCGGCCTTGCCCGAAAGCGAAGGTACGTGCAGCTGAAAACTGCCTGTGCTGTTTTATACAGACTGTGGCACAGAAAGCTCTGTCCCTTGGAGTGATTTAAGAGTAAAGCAGTTGCCCCAGCACTACTCAGACTCTGTCCACTGGAAACAGGCAGTGCCACTGGTAAATTCCAGTGAGCTGCTGTCTTGGTTTTCTGAGTCTTCTCTTTGCAAAATTCTTTTATCTCTTTCCGTTTTGCAGAGGAGTGTTAAATTCTTACTGTGTGGCTTGACTTTTGGAATTCATTTCCAGCCTTTAACCAAAATGCTATGGTGTCATCTTAAGTCTTTGTGCTATGACGTGCTGAAGGGCTGCAGGATTTCTGTTGATTTCTTTTAATATATATATATATATCTGCATTTTTTTTATCATCGGGTGTTGACAGCTGGTGTGTGCGTGTGTATTTATTTTAAAAATGCTTGAGCAGAGTCCTGAGCTTAAAGAAAGCTGTAGACTAAAAGCTTTTCCCAGAGTGTGAGTCAGAAATCATGCGCAAGCCTTTTTTCCTTTCTCTCTTAATCTCCTTTCTCTGCTATTTTTGTTTTTGTTTTCCCTCCTGCTAGATCCTCAGCCGGATTTGTACCATCCAATGAAAAAAGGTTGGTTCTAAGCTGCTCCCTCAGTGCTTTCAATCACTCTCCTACCTTCTCAGTGTGTCTGATAGCTTCATTTTAGTTTCATACTCACCTTTATTTTCATTTCCCTGTTCTTGTTTAGATCAGTAACTTCCGATTTTGCTTGTTTAGGCGTAGTGTTAAAGAAACAAGCTAGTCTGAGCATCTCACTGATTGTGTGTGTGTTCCTCCCTCATGGGCTCACCAGGTGTCTCAGAGCACATGGAGTAGTTTCTTTGCCCTCAAGAAACGTGGGCCTAGCCGTCTGTCTGCAAGCACACAGTCCTTTGCATCTGAGTGTATACTTGTGTCCAACACTTCTCAACATAAACCGTGCAGTGCTGATGGTAAATAGTCTAGAGGCTCTTCTGCCTGCTGGGGAATCTGTCCTGACTTCCTGATGACAGCACTAAACTAGGAATGAGAGGGCCACAGCAGACATAGGCTGTGTTCCTGACTCAGCGTCCCTCACAGAGACTGTGGAGTGCAGCTGCTCTGGGACAGATAAATTTGGAGATTAGTTCTTTGTGTTTGTGGTCTCCTCGGCATCATCTTTTCACACATAGAGTCACTCCGTACTAGAAGAGTCCTGTGTGATTATCTGTTTCTCCTTCAGCTCATTATTAATTCTGCAGTAACTCAGCACCTGGCTAAGGAGGGGCTGCCCAGGCCTTAAGAGCAGCCCAGAAATACTGGCATTAAATTAAATCCCCTGTTAACAATACAGTCTCAGGTAAAGATTTGGCCTCACTGATCTTCTACCACAGATCTAGTTCCTCAAGCAGAAACAAGAGGCTAATTCTACAAATGCTCTGGTGGAGCTGTGCTACTGGTGCTATGTGTGGGGATCAAACCCAGCATTTTAATCAGACTTGGGTTCCAAATGTATTGTGCAGAATCTTAAAGGAGAGCAAAGGATTTTACTAATAAGCATTTAATATGAACACAGATAGTTCTGTGCCATGGTGAAGGCCAGACAGCGTGCAACTGTTTGCATTGACAGTGTTTCTGTACAAATATAAGTCACCTTCATCCCTCTTGTGGAGCAGTGTACAGCTCATTCACCATACTGACTGCTCTGGAAAGAATTGGGACAGCTTTTAGTTTGATGGGTTTTTTTTTTTGGTAGGGAACATCTGCTTTATTGACTTAAAGTGTATAAATATAGGTTGATTCTCCCAGTTTAGGTAAATGGAGGAATTTGGGATGACTTGGAGACAAGATTATGTCCTGCATTTCTCTCCCTTCCCTTTTCATTTCATGAAGGCTGCTAGGAAATTTGGGAGGATTTTTTTGTGCACGTGGGTGGGTTGTTTTCCCTGCACAGTATATAGTCTAAACTGTGCTTTCATGCTATGTAGAACTGGGTCTGTTTGGTGCAGCAGCTGAACTCCCAGCCCTGGAGACTACACTACACTGGCTCCTGAGAGTTGACTAAAGCAGCCATAGGCTGACAGAGGAGTTGTCTAAGGACTATTTGTGGCTAGTCTCTCCAGAAAATCCCAGTCACAGACTTGCACAGTAATGTGTCCTGCCTCGATAGCTGTGAGAAGTCAGACTGTCAGCTTTGGCCGTGCTTGGAATCTGATTGCCATCTACAAAGAGCTGAGTGGGGAAAAGGGGATGCCCTAAAACCCGAGATGCTTCGTTTGAGGAGGAGTTACAGTGAAATGTTTGTTTCCTTCCTGGGATTTTCAGGCAGTAAAATCTTGTGGCTGTGAAAACTTGCCTTGGAAACAACTAGCCTTTCCTTGCATTTCATCAAATAACGTGCTGCCAATTTCAGCAGCCGTTGGCATTATGTTGTAGGCAACCTGCAAGCTCAGCAGCTCGTGGGGAGGTGTATGCAATCCCCAGCAAAGCATTACGTGCTGTAGTAACATTTCCCCCTCGTTGGAGAGCCCCCGCTCTCGGTTTGAGGCTTCACCATCCTCCTGTTTCTGCATTGGGGAGGCATAGGTGTTGCCAAGGACATTATGTTGTCCCTGCTGAAGGGGGAAAATGGGCGTTGCCTTCACTTGCTATGTTATGTTAGGTCTGAGTATCTTGCATCAGACTCCTGTTATTGATCTGCTCTATTTATAAAGCGCTTCAGATCAAAATAGTTTATGCAGAGCGGCCGCCTTCTGTTAATTGATATTCTTCTCTTGAGGCTATGCTAGGTTCAGCCTAGAAAAGGGTGAGTGATGTACACAGGCTAGTGTAGTTCTTCGCTCCTCCCTTACCCTGGGATTTATTGCTTCTGGGCTCATGCCAGATATGGGACAGCAGCTCATTACAGAGCTGTGCTGGGGTGACCTTGAAGCCCTCGTTGCCGAGGCACTGGCTGCGCTGGGTGCCAGAGGCACGGGTGGTGCTGCCCCTGTGGCTCCCGTGGGGAGGAGGTGCTGCTTTGGCATGGGGGTCACACTGAGGTGGCACTGACCCAGGGTGCCGTCCTGCAGAGAGGAACTGTGTGCTCACAACTGTTGTGTGTTGTCTTGAGACCTTCTAACAGCACCACTTAAATATGGTATTGCTGGATTGAGACTTCAGCCTGGTTCGGATGAGTTTTGTCTGCTCCTTTCATTGCCACTTCATTTCCCCTCATTAACAGAACCCCTCCCACACTCACTTGCCACTGTAGCATAGCTTATGAGCTCCCCTTCTGACACAACAGCATGAAGACAGATTAATAATCACCGATTAATCACATTAGCCGTGGTGGCCCTACAGAGAGTAGGTAACCGTGCTCACCATCACCCCACGCCGACTGATGGTCCCTGCCTTGCTCTTTTCCTGCAGGTTCTGGCATGACTGAGTTGGATGGGCTGATTGGTGCTGAAGAAAAGGTGATCAACAGCAAGAACAAAGTGGATGAAAACGTGGTGAGCCCTCCACCTTTATTTCGTAAAGCAAAGCCTGCTGCAGACACTAATTAATAGCGGTGGCTTATTTTTGTGTCTCCTTCCTGCT
Organism: Merops nubicus; assembly: GCF_000691845.1. NCBI lineage: Eukaryota > Metazoa > Chordata > Aves > Coraciiformes > Meropidae > Merops > Merops nubicus. The sequence goes on from NW_008631586.1 coordinate 40,835, forward strand.
TACAGAATGCCAGTGTATTTATTATCCATATGGTGTGGGGGAGTCAGTTTTCTGACTATTGTAGGCTCTTAATGCTGATTAGCATCAGAAGGGTGGGAGGGCAGGGGAAGGAGAGAGCTCTAGATCTTTGGCAGGCTGAGCTGGAGAACCAAGTCAGTCACTGTTTCCCAAGCAGAAGCACTTTGATACACCTTTCTTTTAGTCTGGTAGCTTGCTGTCTGGAGACACCTGATGTGATCCATCTATCTTCCCACCTATATGTTTCAAGGCAAGATGCACCTCTCTTCAGTAGATATTAGCTCTGTCTACTAAAGAATTCACTGTGTTCTAGTGGCCACCACCTTGCCACAGAAAACAAACACCTCAAAGTCAACCTTTGAGAGTTTCCTTTAAAAATTGTGTTCAGGCCACAGGTTAGATCTGAAGTGACAGAAATGCTGTGTGCAAGGCTAGGACCTAGTTTTTCTTTTGGGTCTTTAGTTGGAAGTAGTCTGGGTGCCCACATGGTTGCAGTACCAACTCTGGTGGCTTTCAAAGTTGGAGAACGTCCCATGCTGTTGAGAGCAGATGGTAGGTGGTTCTGTGCTTTTGCTACTATTCATCAAAGGTCCTTTGTCTGTCTTCATATTCCATCTCCCACCTGTTCTCTGTGACTCCATTCATAAAATGGTTTTGTGGCTGTTTTCAGGTGATTGATGAAACCCTTGATGTGAAGGAGATGATTTTTAATGCAGAGCGTGTCGGCGGGCTGGTGGACGAGCCGGTATGTATGTGGCTGCTGAGTCCAGCAGGTTCCTAAAGCTGGATCTCAGTTCCTGTGTGTTACTGCATTTGGAGCTTGGTGCCTTGCCATTGCTCTGGGAGGTGAAGGGGAGTGTAATGCAGCGTGGCCTTTCCACCTGACACTGTAAAAACACATTGGATACTAACCTGGCCCTCGTTGCAAAACTGGGGTAAGGAAGTGGTGTGGGTCAGTCACACGTTGGATACTAACCTGGCCCTGGTTAGTATCCTTACCTGGGGTAAGGAAGTGGTGTGGGTCAGTGAGGAAACACTTTATGTTCATTTATTCTCCTGGTGAAATATTTAGAGGTGAAATACTTACACTGTCATGTCTTGATAACACAGATAGTTTAAGACCACCTTGGTGGCCACCTCTTAGGTTGGAGTTAGCAGTGCACCTCCCACATTGCCCTTCCTCTGCCCACTCTGTTGTTTTCTTGGGTCAGTGCCTGTCTGGAATGCCTCAGTGAGGAAACACTTCTATGTTCATTTATTCTCCTGGTGAAATATTTAGAGGTGAAATACTTACACTGTCATGTCTTGATAACACAAATAGTTTAAGACCACCTTGGTGGCCACCTCTTAGGTTGGAGTTAGCAGTGCACCTCCCACATTGCCCTTCCTCTGCCCACTCTGTTGTTTTCTTCCCTCCAGGATAATGACAGCTCCCTTCGTGATGACTTCAGCTTCAGCAGCAGCGCCCTTATTGGTCTGTTGGTGATTGCTGTTGCCATAGCTACTGTTATAGTCATCAGCTTGGTGATGCTGAGGAAGAGGCAGTATGGGACCATCAGCCATGGAATTGTGGAGGTGAGAAACAACTCCTGCTCCATAACTGAGGATGAAAATAGTCAGCATTGAATCACATGTTGCATGTCGGGGGCGAAGATGGCAGGAGCTGCCAAGCCATCACTGGCTCTGCTCCTGGTGAGATGGGACTTAACTCTGTGGATGCTGAGATCTTTTATTGGTGCTCCTTTATTAGTATGCAGGTGTCGGTCATCGGCACGCCATGCTGGGACCTGTCACTTCACAGTTGTATTTGCCTATCACAAGGAATTCAATTAGGCTTCCCTGTCTGGCTCAGGATGGGATTTAGCAGTAAATGAGCTTTTCAGGCGATATCTTTAGCCAGAGAGTAAGTCAGTCAATCTATAGCAATTTGTCCTCCCAGATAATTTAACAACTATTAAGGCAGTGCCATCAGCTGAACGCCGAGAGGCATTTCTTCTTCCTTCTGCTCCCAGCATGCACATTTCCAACAACAACTTAATGGAGTCTAGAGAAAGCTGCTCTTCCCCTGTGCCCAATACATAGCATGTGAAACTATAACAGCTTCTTAAATGAGAGAATCAGGTCCCAAATTTGTAACATTAGTGAACTTAGAGATCTGTGGAGAACATCCCCAAGGAGGCGAGGGCAGACAGGAGGTGTTAGCACCCAAACAAGCAACTGTGTTAAGCAAATAATTTTTGATTTACGTTTTTCCTGTGTACTGAATGCCACAGTATTTATCTGTCAGCTCTTGCTGCTATGAAATAGGGTCTGTGTGTACCTCCTTGGAGCAGTAACTGTCCTGTCTCTCTAAAGGTTGACCCGATGCTCACGCCAGAGGAGCGGCATCTGAGCAAGATGCAAAACCACGGCTACGAGAACCCCACTTACAAATACCTGGAGCAGATGCAGATATAGAAGAGATGAAGATAAAACAGCCCTGACCAGGAAAGGAGCAGGGCAGGAGGGCCAAAGGGGTCCAGCATTTTGGATCAACTACTGACCAACAGTTGCTTCGAGAGGACTTCATCTTACATTCAGAACTCCTGGATCATTAAGACTATAATTACTACTGTAGAGTTGCAATTTCCATTCTTTTAAATGGGTGAAGAAATGATAATATAACAATATGATATATAAATCTCCTTAAATGGGAAAAATGGATCTATTGCAGATATTTGACAGAGATGTAGTTTTCTTTTCTTTTTTTTTTAATAATCTGAAAAATACCAGTTCCGTTGTACTGTTGTCTGATACAAGCTCTATATATATAAAATGGGAAATGTTGATTTTTATTTCTGATAGACCACCTGTATATTGAGGGTTATTTGTACCAGCCCACCTTGTAAAAAGGAGACAGTTGTGGTTCTTTGGTCATTTTGGCTTTTATATATAAAGCAGTATTTTTTCTTTTTTTTTTTTTTTTTTTAAAATGAACTTTGCTGGGAGTTGCAAAGAGATTAGTCTAGGGGTAGGAACTATGACTGCATAAGCAAGGAAGCAATTGGGAATGGCAACTAACAAAAATCCTTATAATGAGGAAAAAAAAAAAAGAAAAAGAAAAAGATAAAAAAAAAGAGAGATAACTGAACCCATCCTCATATGCCAGTGGTGTGCACCCTGCTGCTCAGCAGTGTGGTCTCTAGGAATCAAGACTCCCTGGAGGCAAGGAGTTAAAAGGCTTCTAGCATCTCTGTTTGTAGTTATTCTAGTGGAATGTTAGAACATGGTTTGTGCATACTGGGGTCTGCACATTCCCCTTCCAGATTCAGTTCTGCTCTAGAGTTGGAAGTTCCTGGTATTGAATTTAAATCCTCCATTCTGAACCAGTTTCCTTCAGTGCTCACCTGGCATTAACAGCCCCCTCTCGCTACTACTTTCTAATTTTCCCCAGCTCTCCTGCCTCACCAACATGGTAAGTAGTTAAAAGACACAGGGGTTTGAGCCTTGGTGTCTCTTTGGTGGTGTTGGGCCATAGGCATGGCTTTGTGTGCTCGCCCAGAAATGATAAATCACTGCAATAATCAGTACCTGGAGAGCTGATGAACGTGGAGTTCACTTTAACAGGGGAGGGAGGAGAGTGGCAGGTTGGGAAAGGGATACTGCCTGCTTTAAGGGAAATTGGCTGCATAGGCCCCAAGAAGAACAAAAGGGGTGTTGTTCCACTCGCCATCATGTCTTTGTAATGCTTGTATAGTTGGTGTTAATGCTCACAGCTTTTTTAAATCTGGAGGTTCTGGTAACCTGTGGTGTATTTTTTCTATTTTTCCTGTGACTTTTTTTTTTTTCCTCCTCCTCCTCCCCCCCACCTTCCGTGTCTCTTCCCACTATGCACAGATTTACCTGCAAACTCCTTAGTGTGGTCTGTGGGGAATGTACAAAGTTAAAACACATCAATAAACACTTTAACTTCCAGGTGGTGTCTTCTCTTTATTCACCGGCTCGCTGAAGTTTCTCTCTCCTCCCACCACGTCCTTGCCAAACCTGTGGAGACCTTTCCAAACATTTCTGTCTGCCACTGCTTCAGTGATCCTTGCTGGAGGAGTGTGTGGATACTGAGTGCAACTAAAAGGAACAGCCTGTAACACTTGGAGCTGTCCCTGCTCCTGTATGTCATTCCTCTTGTATTTTTCTTCTTTGAAGTGTGACCTCCAATGCAAATTCCTCCTCTCACATCTCATCTCAGTGAAAGGAATGAAGAGTTGTTGCCATTTGAGTGCTGTTTTAGGAGGCCAAGAGGCAGAATTGATCCTCATTGGAACTGATAGGACCAGTTCCCAATAGGTCTGAATGAAGAGGGGGAGAGGGAGGTAGGATGAAACATGGAGGCTTAGCCAATGTGAATAGAAAACAGTTGTGTGTCCTGTTTCTTCTTAAAATTGGGCTCCTTTGTTCCACTAGAACTTCCATGTTCTAGTTAAATTATTCAGACTCTGCAGGAAGGAACAGATGCTGTCCTAGAAAATGCCGTCTGTTGGCTTGTCACAACTACTTGGGAAAGAG
>NW_008631586.1:45425-53437 GCF_000691845.1 Merops nubicus
TAAACTACATTTAATTTCAGTGATGCTGGAGCATATCTTCAGTCCAAAGCTGTTTCTTGCACTGCACCCTCAGGTAGGGTGACCTGAAAGAGAAATAAATCACAGAGGCTGTGGTTTGAATTCCAGAATTGAATTTGGGTGTTAGATTTTTTTATCCTTCGATAAATTCTATTAGTCCTACAAAATAAATACATCAGGCTGGAGTCAAAGTCTATTACTTACATGCTTTGGCACAGACTGCCAAGTGCTCAGGATCGATTCTTTATGATGGATTTTGACCACAGCTTCTGAAAAGTAATGTTGAAAAGTACTTGTTTGAAGATGAGTGCTAAGGCATCTCCCAGACTGAAGGGCTGATATCAGCAGAGTGGTCACCAGGTAGTTGTGGAAAGCATCACAAGTTTCATTGCTGGAAGACACTTAAAATTAGATTGGCCAAAGCACAGTGCAGTGGTTGGCTGGTAAAAAACTTGCAGTGTGTCATAGAGAGCTGTGAGAAAACTGATTTTCAAAATCAAGTCCTCTGTTTACCTTTTAAGAGGAGCAGTGTAGTTCCTGGTTGAGGAGAAAGGGTGTTTGAGGGCAGGGAATGCTGAGCAGAGGAGGAAGCGCTGGGTCAGTTTGTCTCCTTTCTGACTGTAAAGCTGTTTGTTGTCATCACTCTGAGGGTGCAGTGGGACAACACGTGTGGAAACAGTTCTGTGCCTGATGCTAGGTGGGTGTAACGTGGGTGGGTTGGTTTTACCAGCTTCACTTGTCTTTTGTGTGCAGAGCAACACTTAGATGCATGTGGAAGACGTTTTCTACATTCAGACCCAGCTGATGGAAGAGATTGAAGGTGCTTGTGAGGACTCCAAGGACCTGGTGATGCTGTGCCTTTCTCTGTGCTGCTCCATCAAAAGGTAACTTCAGCCTGAAGGAGCATGTGAAATAACCTAATCCTGAGCATCCATGTTTCTGGGAGCAAGCTGCACATCCCAAAGTCAGGTGTCCTATGTCCTTTTAACCAGCTTTGATGCTTACAGTTGCATCATCATGCAGGAATTTCTTTGTGTGCAACTTGCAACTCAGTTTTAGCATGAGTGTTTTGCTCATGCTGCTATTGCAATGCCAGTGGCTTTTAGATGTGCACAGCAAGGGTCAAACAGTGATGAGCCAGAGAAAGACCATTTTTATAGGACATGGTGACAGGTGACTGGCAAGCAGAGTAATGAAAAGGAGAAAGGCAGGGAAAGTGAGAGCACGTAGAGCTGAGGGGTGATGTTAAATACTTTGGAAAGCGTGAAAATCCCTCAGTGAAGCCTTTGAAAAACATTGGGCTGTGGAATGAGCATTGATCTCTGTGCTGCACGAGGGACTGCAAATGGAGCTGCTCTAATAATGGTGACTGTGCTGCCCCACCACTGCACAGCCGTGTGCCAGCTCTGGCTCTGCAGCAGCTCCTCAGCTCCTGTAAAAAACTCTCTGTGCTCTGGGGTCCCACTGGGACCACATGCAAATCACCTGCCCATGATCCTTGGCAACGGCACAGCACCAGATGAGGGCCCTGGGGAGCTGTAAGGCAGAAGGCTTAAAAGCTGTTTCTCCAGCATTTTAACCCGTGCCAGGTAATGCTGGATGTCTCTCCCCAGATTCACCCTTTGATCCCAGCTGTAGATGTGGTGAGGAGGCTCTGCTGAGCCCAGCACAGAGCAGAGAGGCAGAGGCCTCAATGTGTGTGCACTGTGCAGCAAGGAGCACGTTAAAAAATGCAGGAGTTTCACTGTATTTACCAGTGACCCGTGGGGAGCCTGTGCTTTGTTGCAGGAGCACTTAACCCCTGCCCTGCAGGCTCTCTGGGCGGCCAGCCAGGATGGTTTAATGGAGACTCTTTTATTTCAAGCAGCTCTCCTTTACCGAGAGCAATTTGAGAACAGGGCTGCGGGCTGAACGAGTCGGTTGTTGATTAGCATCGAGCAGCCTCTGGAGGGCATCTGGGAGGTTCTCTGAGAACCCTGGTGCTGTGGAGCGTTGGCCCAAAGGTCACAGGAAAGGCTGGGACCTGAGGGAGGTGGGCTAGACTCCCCAAAACATTGCCATGGGTTATGTCAGTGGGAGGGGGTGAATAGCCTGCAATAGCAGAGGTCAGAGGAGGTGATGGAGTGTGGTCTGTGATGCTTAATATCTTCCTCCAAAATTGCTGGCTCTAACTGGAACAGCTTGAGGATATTCCTGTCTCCTGGAGGCTTTCCCATCCTCTCTCATTAGAGCTTTGTGGGGCTGTGGGTACTACAACCTAGCTGTGTGTGGGAAGGTATGTGACTTAGCAGATTTTCTGTTTGCCATGGTCTTCCCCAGATGGTCTTTTTAATCTCTGGATGGCAGAGCAGAAGGGGTAAGAGGAGCCACTTTTACCTGTGAATTTTCTTCCTCACATCCTTTAAGTTCCTGCAGTCTCCATGGCAATGTGAGCCAGGACAAGTCCATTATCTGAGCCTGGGCTGGAAGCCACTCCAGAGGCAGAAACCTCTCGAAGGCTGGCTGCCCAGGCCCAGATGTTTCTCACTGTGCTTTCCTGTGAGACCACAGGTTCCACCAGGAGGTCCCCTCAGCTCTTCCTCCTCCTCACCCACCTCCAAGTCCTTGCCTGCACAACTGCAGCTTTTCTCCACCTAGCTGTGTAGCAGTCAGGGAAACACGTGAGGTTTTGGATGTATTTGCTTCTGGAAACTATTCTCACAACTACTGAGTGTGTTAATGTTCCTTCCAGGCACCTGTGCTGGAAGAGAGGAGAAGGACACGATTTCCCCTGTATGCCTTCACCAACAGTTGTGGTAAGTGCTTTCAGCATTTCCATACAGCAAAGCAGAGTCCAACGAGCTTCTTACTACCTGTCCTGCTGGTTTCCTTAAAGAAGTTTGAAAAGATCTTGCTGAACACTGCTAAAATCTGGTGAACCTTTTGTCCTCGGGATGACTTAGCAAACCTGAGGTTGTCCTCAGAGTCTCCAGCTGAAGAGCAGCCAGGCTTATCTCAGCAGCTCCCCTCTCAGATGTAATTCTGGCTTAGTGCACGTGCCAAGGCATAGGAGGTTTGGTTTAAATATAAAGAAGTGTTTCTCTAATGTGTCATATTATTGCCAGGGCTTTCCTGCCTCAGAATCTGGTTTGATTGCATGTGCTGAGTATAAATTCTGATGTTGTGGTGGGGGTTTGAGCATGAAATAAATGATGAGCTGCCTCCTCTGCTTAGAAGTGCAGCTCAAGCCGTTAATACTGTATCAAAAACCAGCAGAGCTACTCTCCAGCAGGAGTGCTGCAATGATCAAAGAACAGCAATTGCCTCTTACTCACCTCCCTTGTGGGTTTAATTGCCCCTCATCTCTAGAGTGAGGCTGGTACTGTTGGAAAACATCTGTAGTGCCTGCTTTGATGTGAGCTGAACAGAAACCTGGGTTTATTTGATTCTATTAGATAACTTACCATCTTTATTTGATTTGCAGCATACTTGTGATACATCACTTCTGCTGACCTGACTGCCCACGATGTGCCCCCCCCTGCCCCCTGTGTCACTTCAGCTGCTCTGGCATTTGGTAAGTTCTGTCACTGAGCTGCAAGGGTGGAAGAAAAATGTCTGTTTCATTGGGGTTTTGGTTTTTTCCCCCTGTGGGCCAGTGGCATCTGATGGACATGGTACAACTCCATTTCCTCCTTGATGGGAAACTCTATTTGCAACCCCAATGGGCAAAACCCACCCATTGCCTGGATTTATCAGAAAAGGCTCCCTGGATGGGCCAGGTGAACAGCTTGCAGGAGTTGTCTGCATCTTAACTGCTTATTACAATAAAAGTGATCACTTATTACAGTAAAAGTGATTTAGGTTATCTCTAAACACAAGACATTTGTCTTAGAGCCTTAGCTTGTATAGTGTTCTAGGTGTGGCCAGTAGTTGTGTGAGAATTTAAAGCTTTTTTGAGTTTAAAGCTTTTCTGGGTTTAAAGCTTTTTGATTTGTGCTTCAATAGTGCTCTGTAGTTGTTTTAATGCTACTTCAAAACTTTGTTTCAGAGGCTTTTGGAAGATGCAACCAGAGAAGAGGAGTTAGTTAGCCTCAAATTGTGCATTGACCTCATCTTTCCAAGGGCATCTAGTGAAGAAGGGAAGAAGCTCAGCTGCTGATTTTTTTTCTCATGTATATGTGTGTACAGTTTTGTAAGCTTGCTGATGTTCTGTAGCAAAGCATAATTCATCTTGAGATCTAAGTGGCAAAAAGACAGAAGGACTGGAGGTGCACTTCACAGCTGAGTTCCTGGAGCCACAGCTGTAGCACTTTCCTTAATTTACTAATTGATTAATTAACAGTCAAGCTCAGGGGCTAAGGCTTTTGTGAGTTCCTGTATTACTCTTGTGTAGAAACTAGTTTTTCTTTTGGAACAGGATTAAATGTAGTGCTGGAGCCTGCACTGTTTATCAGCCAGCCATGAATGCACAAACAGGACTGTGCAGCTGTTTTGTTGGGCTCTCTGGGGGTAGGGAGAAATGTTGTCTGTTCTTGTTTTCATTCTTTGTTTTATTGTAAGTGTTACATGCTTGCTTTTGTTTCTGTGATTCACCAGGATAGGTGTAAGGGAAGAAGCTTCAAAATAAAAGATAACTTGATTCTAAGTGCTTGGTGTCATTTAACTTAGTACAGTTCAAGTAGAGAATGATGGGCTGGATGGAGGTGAAGATATTACATCTTTCTGCAAAGAACCACCAGCTCAATCTGTTCAAGTAAAGCACAATATAAGAGTTAAAAAAAAATAATTATTTTTACTTAGCAATTTATTTTTACAAATTAATTTTAAAAATAAGTAAAAATAATTTAAAAAGCACACCTAATAGGGTACCCACAGAGGTGAAAACCTGATTGTTGGAGATAGGTTTCCCCCCTGATGTTTAGGATCATAAAAAATAAAATTGCAGTCCCCCCCTCCCCTAGAGTTTACAAAAAAAAAACAAAAAAGAGGGGGGCCCCTCCAATGTATTTAAAAAAAAAAACACTGCCCCCTAGAATATACACAAAAAAATAGAGTCTAAGTCCTGCATTTTATTCAGCTCTACACAGTAGGAATCACCCCACATCCTCTAAGTACATAATGAAGAGGACCTGTAGCCTGTGCTTCATTAGCCCTAGACATCTAATAACACTAACAAGTCCTTAAATTGAGCCAAAGTGTAAGTCCTTCATGGAAAAACAATATAAAATTATCCTACCTTTTACATTTCTTCATTAAGCCATTTCAAATGTACCAGTAAAGTGCTGCATGGCATCAGTCCAGTGCCAAGTATGTAGCCTAGAAAAGTAGAGAACACCTGAACAGATCAAAAATAAGCCAAAGTCTAAGGAAATTATACAAAGTGACAGTGCAGGAAAAAAAATGCACTGTCTGAACTGAGAGTCTGCAATACCACATTTGAAGCACTCTGCTGGATGCCAAAACTGATTTCTGGGGAGGACTCAACTCCATTAATAGTTTTAGATCATACAAAATTCAAGTGTTCTCTATCTTTCAAAAATAAACCTAAGCAAACAGGCCTGGAGATAAAATATAAGGGTGTTTTTCAGCTATGGCTTGTAGCTCTTCATGCCAAGTCCTCTGTGATGTTCTTGGTGTTCACTTTTCAAAAGAAAGCAGCAGTAACAAAAAATCCTTCCAGAATTATGAGCAGAAGGCACAAAAAACACACCACTTCTGCAAAAGGGGTTATTACAGGCAATAGCTGGAGCCTGGATTGATCCCTGGCACAGCAGAAAGCTTGGTCCAAACATTGCTGCAGGACCATGAGCCCTAGAATGAGCTCAGACTCTCAGTAGCTGGACTCAGGCCCAGTGACTTGCTTGAACCTTGTATAAAAACAAAATTCAGCCTAGAAATGACACCAACCAACAAAAAGCATCCAGGTGGACTGTCACTTTGCCTGTCAGTACTCACATGGCAATGAGCTGGTCTCCAAAGATGCTGCATGAGAAGTCACCTGCTGGAAACTCATGTCCCCAGTTGCATCATTCACAGGATAAGACAAAATCTGAAAGCCTGTAAAGCATATTACCCCATTACATCCAAGGAACAGCTACTGAGAAGTGACAGACAGGATCCTTCCCTCCACACAGAAGCAGGGTTTAGCCACCCCAGAAAAAGAGCTGCAAACAAATATGTGTGCCTAGTGGAGGGGAAAAAGGATGTGATTTTCTGCTAAGACAGAATATGAATTCACCTTTAGACTTCAGAGACCTCTCATAAAATAATTCAGAGGGTTTTGTGCCCCAAAACCTGAGGGGAAGGGGAGCCACCACAGAAAAAGGCAGCAGTATGACATATACTGCTTACTGTTATTTCAAACAGCTGAGTTAATAGGCAACAAAAGCATTAAGAGTTTCTTTAAAATATATATATATATGCCTTAAACTCTGGAAAAGTGACCCAGAAAATCCCCTTGTCCTCTAAAGAGCAATTGAAGTGTAGATTTTAGTGGTGCTTAAAGTGTGATTTTACATTCCTCTTCAAATCCCAAATCTCTAGCAAGTCTCCCAGTAATAACAATGAGAAGTTTTTCAGACAGATGCCAGGGCCCATGAGGCTGCAAAGCACTTCAAGTTCCTCCAGCAGCACCTTTCCACATGTTCTCAAGAAGCTTTTCTGGTCTCCAGCAGCAGCAAGGGGGTACCCTAAATCACACCTCTCCTTCACCTGCCATTCTACTGAAGGTTTTCACAGCCACAACCTTCAGGCTAAGAGCCTGTCCCAGACATTTGTAAGCAACAGAATATTTAGGGGAAAGGAAAACTTCCATCTGTCCCTTTCAATGGCTTTCTCACAGCCCTTTACCAGTTGCTGACCCAAGTCTGGAAGCACAACAGCCCCTGTTCCTTCTGCACAGTTCAGCAAGCACATGCTCTGGGTAGCTCAGGCAATTCCCCAAGTCTAATTGAGCAGCAGAGAATACTTGCCCTCAAAACCACCACTCTTAGTGCTTCTGTATGCTAACAGACAGGAACCAAAGACAAAAAGCAGGGAAGTATTACCTCAGCTCCTGACTCAGGCAGGAGGATTTAGTGAAACATTAACAACTTAGCTGTGTGTGGGTCAGTGCAGAGGTGTGGCCTGCCTTCCTGGCCAAGGGATTTCCAGAAGTAGCTCACAGCCCACAAATAAAGCAAATGAGCACTGCAGCAGCACATCCCTATCTCTGCCATCTCCCTGGGGACCAACAGCACAGACAGATCAGAGGAGAAAGCAATATTATTCCACCAAAAAAACCCACAACACACAAACACATCCACACATCACCCAGCATCAGCACCATGAGCTGGGTCTCTGTATAACATCCCCAGTTATTAAACCCACCTCACAACCCCCAGTGGAGAGGCAATGAGCAGGATGTCTGAGCTCTATACTTCCACCCTACTTCAGGGTCACCTGAAGTCCCTAGCATGGCACCAGAAATTAGTTTGGATGGGCAGGGTGAGTTTTCCTCATAAATAACTTACATGTTACCTGGTCAAGGAGTTTTTTTTCCCTTGAAGTGCTTTGAGTATGTTGACATGTTGTAGAAGGTACAAATTCCACATGCAGGCTAGCTAGGAACTGCTCTACAAATGTAATTACAGCCACAACAATCTATCTTTTTTTCCCTACTCTATTGAGCCTAAAACATTAGTCCTGTCCCAAATATAGGACACCTGTATCACCCAACTAGATGACAGGTAATTTTGCATGCCCTGTTCAAAGGAACCCTCATGCCCTGGATAGAGGCTTGGGGAGTGATCCTGCTGAGCTTGTTAAAACACCCAGCCAAGATGATTTGTGAAGTATTTGATCTTATTGGCATTTATTCAAGGAAAGAAGACATAGCCCCAATAAAGACCTACATTTTAAACAGCAAAATCCTCACAGAGGGATGCTGCATTACCTGGATAACACCAGGGCAAGAAAAAACAGGGGAAAAAGTAACATCAGTTGATCAAAGGGGAAAGATTTCCACCCCCCCCCCC
>NW_008631586.1:53450-63303 GCF_000691845.1 Merops nubicus
CAATCCAAGTGCAGTACAGAGGGTTATAACCTCTGCACTGAGCTCCCCCTTAATGGCAGCTATTCTATAACAAGTTGACTGAATGACCCTGCTTCTAGTCCCACGAGGATTGTTAATAACCAGAGCACATCACCTCCACATCTGAAGCTCTTGCTCTAATGCAGGAGATCCACATCAGCTCTGGTTGAAAGGCAACCCCTGCCACCAAGTGCAGTACAGAGGGTTATAACCTCTGCACTGAGCTCCCCCTTAATGGCAGCTATTCTATAACAAGTTGACTGAATGACCCTGCTTCTAGTCCCACGAGGATTGTTAATAACCAGAGCACATCACCTCCACATCTGAAGCTCTTGCTCTAATGCAGGAGATCCACATCAGCTCTGGTTGAAAGGCAACCCCTGCCAACACCAGATCCTAGAGAAACCATTGCTCCCAAATGCCAGCCTGCTTTACAACCCCAAATCACAGCCCTCTGTGCAGGGGTGCCCAAGCCCAAAACCTCACACTCAGCTTGGTTCCTTTGCTCCTTAAGGTCCTTCTCTGGATAGCTGCCTGCAGCACAAAGCATCAGTCTCCTTCCAGCCCTGCTCCAAAAGGAGAATACAGAATTGAATTAAACATGCAGCACTCATTCTCCCAGAGACCTCCTGTGGGGATAGGAATTCCAACCACCTCCAGTCGGCCTCATCTTTGTAACCTCCACTAGACTCTTCAGTAGTTCCTTGTCTCTCTCAAACTGGGGAGCCCAGGACAATACTCCAGATGTGGCATCACTAGGGCAGAGTGGTAGGGACTCTCCCTTGCCCTGCAGCCACACAGGCTACCTCAAACTAACCTATCCTCCTTGTGATTGAAAACATGCAGGAGAGCAGCTACATGCCAGTGCTTAGAGGGCAACCTGCATCCTTTCCATCTGCTGGCCACCCACCCCTTTCTCCACACGTTGGACCACCTTAAGTCATGTGCAATCCCATCCATTGGGCACTTGATCCTCACCCTCAAACTGTTTTGAAGCCAGACACCACCTTAGCAGTGCCTCTGACTTCAAGGCATTGTATTCAAGAGACCCATGAAGATGGTTCATTAAAGTACTTTATTAGTGATCACATATGCTCTGTGCACATCAAGCTTCGTACAAAAAAACATCCTCTCCATTGACACCAGAGTGAGTGACAGCCACCAGGCTCCTTCAGCTCTGGTTGGCTCTCTTCTGCAGAAGCAGAAGTGAAAACAATGCTAAAAGAACAGCCAAAAAGTCCACACCAGCTGGACACAAAGGGTGCACAGGAAAGTCTCTTGGCTCTCGTGCTGCACTCCACCTTCTGCGTCCTGCCTCCCACTTCTGATGCTCCACTATCAAGTGCCTGTGTAGTTTATCAAGACTAATTAAAAACTTCATCTCAAAAGCTCTAATTGACAACAGGGAAGAGGTTTCCATGCTCGTCACAGCCTCATTTGTCCTCTGAGGGGCTCTCTGGCAGCAGGGCACCGTCGGAGCTCTTGTTGCCTCTGCGGATGCACATGCCACAGTCCAGCTCCACGTCGATGTCCCCGAATTTCAGCTGGCAGGACTCGTTGCAGCTGCAGGAGGAACAGTGACTGGTCAGGCATTTGTGGGCAGTGAGAGCTCTCAGCTCACTTAAGCCTGCTTGGGAAGGCTACTAAAGGATGGGCTACACCAAGCCCATCCTTTCCAGCCAACCCATGGGCTAGTCCATGTTTGGACATGCATGGACACCTTCTTTCACCCCGTGATACACCAGCACCTGGACTTCCCCGTGCAGCACTGGGTCAAGGCATTGCTCTTGGCCATGGCAGCTTGTGTGTGGTGTCAGGACCCCCCTTCCCAACGTACCAGCGAGAAGCAGCAGAGTTTGCTGCCAAGACAAGAAGAGCTCCTGCATAGTGCCAGCAGAAGCACATGGTGAGGAAGGTGAAGTTGCTGTGGTCGGTCTGATCCCAGCCTGGTCCTCCCCATGGAGGGGACAGCACAAACCCAATCTGGTTGTAAACAGAACAGAGGTAAGGCACCAACACGAGTCAGGCTTCAGCACATCCCTCCTCCCTTCTCCTGTTTTTAGCCAAGCTGCTGCAGCTGACTATGGCCTAGAGGCATAATAACCCTAACACCTGAACCATCACCCACAGCACCCCCTGAGCACACCAAGGGCCTCCCCAGACTGACTCAGGGGTGCATTTCAAGAGGAGAGGGATGCTCTGCAGACAAGCCTTAGGGCTCACAGTGCAGCCCAGCACCCCCAGAGAAAGAGGACAGACAGCCTAAAGGCTACAGTGCCAGGCTGCACGTTTCTCCTGATATCCAAAGCTGGGCAACTACACAAGAGGTTTCCAGATATTTCCAGTTACTTGGAACAAACAGAGGAAGAAATTTGGCCCAATAAAAAGAACAAGAAATTCATGATTGTGGTTTCCCACCCTTGTGGGGTCTGATTTCCATTAAGCATACAGGTTTGTCCATGCTGCATACAGTACACGTACACATCTCCATGATGACAGCTCTGGCACTAACCCTCATTTTTTCCTAAGATATTCCAACCAGCCCACGAGTTTAACTCCAAGAGACGTGCTGTAAAGGGCAGAGCAGCTCCACTCTGCTTGTCTTCCCAGGCACAAAGCCAAAGGCTTGGAGAACACTGGATATGCACTGACCTGCCAGAGCCAAGAGCCCTGGAGAAGGAAGGAGCTGGTCCTGAAGGTCTCCAGGATGATGTGGTCTCGTAGGAATACCTCTAGGAAGGCACAGAGGGCTCCAGCAAATATAGCCACAGCCAGCAGGGAGTAGAGGTGATGGTCCAGTGCAGCATCACTGTAGTCATGGAAACAGAAGAGCAAACCTGCCAAGGTTCACACTGCATTAGGGAAAGAGAGCTGTTTTGGATTGTGCTTTTTATTTAAAAAAATAATAATAATTTAAGAAACCAAAACAACACACCCACAACACACCAAACCATCTGTGCCCCAGTCAGGGCTGTCAGAAGGAGCACCATGATGGGGACCTCCAGTTCAAAGGCTGGCAGGGAGATCTGTATCAGGGTTTGTCCTGTGCATCCAATCAAGGTGGGGGGACACCACCCTTCTGTGACTCCAGATGCTTGTTACCAGGAGAAGGTGACATTCCTAGGGCCCCCTGCATCCCCTGCACACCAGGACCAGCCATGGTTTGGTTAATATTTGGAGAGGAACAGGGAGTGGGGATGATTCCAGCATACAGCCGGTGCCATCATGCAGCTGCGGACCCCCCCAGCTGCTTGCACAGCATATCACCAGGCTCAAAAAGGCCAGGGATTTGGGGCTGCTGCACACTGGTGACCCTCCAGTGCTTCCCCTAAGCCATGGCATGGTTCCCCCAGGCACTGGGCAGGATTCACCTTCGATGAGCAGAGCCACAGCCAGCATGAGCCGGTCTAAGCCAAGCGGCAGCTTGAGCGGGGAGTGCGAGGCGATGTCCACGATGCCAGAGAGGAGGAAGAAGAGATACATGGTAGAGTAGTGCCAGTGGGTGAGTTCCATCCAGCTGTGTGTCTTGTGGCTGTACAGCTGCAGGTGGGGACCAGTAGGAACAAACTGCTCAACGAGTATCCCTGGGCAGAGAGAGGAAGTTACGGTTTTCCCTTCACACAAGGAAAGGACAAGCTTGCAGGAAAACTTTCTGTGCAATGGTGAAGCAGTAGTGGTGCCTGCCCAGAGGAATAGTAACAAGGTCCCATCACAGAGCATGCCACAATCAGACTGGTTTGGGTTGGAAGGGACGTTCAAAGGTCATCTAGTCCAATCCCCCTTCATGGAGCAGGGACATCTGCAACTAGAGCAGCTCTGTCCAACCTCACCTGGAACAGTTCCAGGGATGGGCCACCTCTCTGGACAATCTGGGCCAGGGTCTCACCACCCTCAGTCTAAAAAAAAAATTTCTTCCTCCTATCTAGTCTAAATCTCCTCCATTTAGATTAAAATCATCACCTCCTGTCCTGTTGCAGCAGGCCCTGCTAAAAAGTCTGTCCCTGTCTTTCTGATAGGCCCCCTTGAAGTCCTGAAAGGCTGCAAGACGCTCTCCTCAGAACCTTCTCTTCTCCAGGCTGAAGAACCCCAACCCTCTCAGCCTGTCCTCACAACAGAGGGATTCCAGCCCTTGCATCATTATTGTGGCCTCCTCTGGCCCCACTCCAACAGGTTCATGTCCTTGTTGTGCTGAGGACTCCAGAGCCACAAGCACGTCCCCAAGCCCTCTCACACCCTCTCACTTCCCACTACAAACAGCCCCAGCCTTGTGGGAGAGAGAGGCCACAGTGCCAGTAGAGATTGGGACAGAGACTCATCATCTTGTACCTGCCAGAGCAAAGAAAGCTTTGACTGCCCCTTCCAACACCTCCAGGCGCTGTGCCCCACAGCTGGGCTGGCTCTGGGCATCGCTGTTCCTCCGGAGGTACCTCAGGGGGTACCGCACAGACCACCACAGCCCCAGCGTGGAGAGGAAGGTGCCCCGGAGGGCACTGCCCAGGAAACTTGTTGGCATCTCTCTTGCTTGCTGTACCTGTAAGGGCAAACAGCATCTCCATCAGCACTCAAGAAAGCAGCAACAGCTACGTGCTATTAGAAGAGGAACCATAAAGTTTTTGCTAATAAAAAGCAACATGACAATTATTTCCTCTGAACAAACTCCCTCCGAACTAGATAGTTACCCGAGTGTAAATCCAGCCAGTCTGTTCAGCAGCTCCAGCCAGCCAAGGCTTTCCTAGCTGCACAACAGGAGGAGCAGGAAACAGCAACCCAGGGAATCATTATCATTTCCAAAAGGAGCCTCATGCATATTCCACACAAGCCTTCTGTTATGCACAAGCAGGGGTTTGACACAAGGAAAAGAGATTTCACTTCCAGTAGGAAGAGCTTGAAGCCTAAAGGTATGAAAATGCCTTGCAATGGCCCAACACAACCGAGTTCCAGCAAGGAGGGAGAAGAGCAAAGGTATGTCAGGGCAAAGTTATATCCTGCAAAGTATTTCAGGCCATATTCTGTGGGGAAAAAAAAATCCCAGAGCAGGAAGCACGGAAGGAAATAAATAATGATTTAAATGTTTATAGCAGTGAGGTTTTGATGCTACCTCAGGATGGTCTTGTTTCCTCCAGGAAGACTGTTCTCCTTGCTCTCTGTATGAACCTACCACCTATGGAGGCCTCTTTCCTTCCTCACAGGCTTTCTGGGCCTTCTCCACAGCTCAGATGTGCACGGAAGAAGGTGTTACTCATCCTGCAGCTACCACACCACCTTGCACTTGCATCACAAATCACATCCTCGCTGTGTTTATAAATACCAGAGCAGATTGCAGAGGCTGGATGAACAACTCCAGCACGTTCTCCAAGTCCTCCCACACTAGAAAGTAATTAGGCACTGCAAAATAAGGGTAGGATGTGGCGTGGCAGGTGCTGTAGGTGAGGGAGAGCTCTGCAAGGTGTCCCCGGTCAGGTTTGGCTGCAGAGCTGGAATCGGTTGGATGGCTCAGCCCTGCATGGGCAAACAGCCTCTGGAGGCAGAGACTATCATCAGCCCTTGCATCGCTGGGACATGGGTCATCTGGGGAAGGCTCCAAGCTGTTTACATGGTGTTAAGGTTTCCTTTCAGGAGGGAAGTCACTGAACAGCCTGTGAGGCAGAGGAGGAAACGCCCTGTGCCGGGAGCTGATTTGGGAATTGGTGATGCCTTCCTGCTCTGTTTCGGATGCCTACATCAGGGAGAGATGGCTCATGCACCATCTCTGTCCTGATTATAGCCTGGACACCCAGTCCAGGGCATGTATCTTCCCTGCACAGGTATCTACATGCTGAAGTGACTAAGGGCAAATGCTATCAAAGCCCATTTAAGCAGCACACAATTGTATGCTATATGACCAAATCTTGCCATTGTCCTGGAGTGACTGGGACTACAAGGGCTGCAGCCTGAGGCTGGACTCCAGAGAGTACCCTGATCAAGGCATGTCAGCAGGAGCATTAATAAGACATGCTACATTGGAAGAGAGGAGAGCAGCACAGACATCCAGCACCAGGCATCAGAGGTTACAACCAACAGGTTCCATCTGCAGCTCCACAGGCTTCTCCAAGACATGCCAGCATCCAGCTTTAACCCAGGGGTTTGTCATTTCACATCAGCCCTTCACCTTAGTTACCAGCAGCCCCCAAAACACTCTTGCAGAGCCATCCCTGGGATCCCCTACCCCAACCACCCTTTTCACCAGCAGAGCAAGCTCACACCTCTTCTTTTTGGTGCTGTGGACTCTTTTGCTTTATAACCTCTCAGCAGCCTGACCCAGGAAGATTGGTGTCCTGAGTCCCCTTTGCTACCTACCAGCTGGGCACAACTCCCACCACATATCTGAGGCATCTCTTATTTAACAAATATGTCCCAAACCCATGCTTGGGTCAAGAAGAAGCTTGTGTGTAGCCCAATCAGAAAAAAACAAAACAAAAACACACAAACCACAAAATACAACACCAAACACACACACAAAAAAACCCAAAAAAACCCCTTCTTTTACAAAACATCTACTATTTCACAGAGAAACCTGACATGTTTCCAAGCAACACTCCACTTGCACAGCTCATGTATTCGAGGCACAGAAAAACAACCCACCCTACACCCACACAGCCCCTTGAGTCCAAACCTGATGCCTCTCACCCACCAGCTTCCCCAGCCCTGGCATTTGAGTCCACACTCCCATAAAAAGCTGATTAAGCTCCAAGTGAGCTGCAGTCAGAGAGGACAACACTAGTTGAGGAAAGCCACATGGGTTATTTATTTTTCCTGAGAGCTCCTTTGCCTGTCAGAGGACTTGAAATACAGCTGCAGTCAGAAGTTATTACCTGAGCTGCCCTTCTCTCTCCACAGCTTCCAGGCTGCAATGCTTTTGCTGGACCAGCCATACGGGAGCTCCTGCCCTCCTTAGGCTGCCTCTCCCCGACTGCTCGCAGCCTCCCTGACTCTGCTCTTGAAGAACATCACCCCTGCTCCACTGCCAGGCTCTCCCCCACAGCCATCTCAGCTCTGGGTCTGTCACCATCCATTATTTCAGCCTCATGTGGGCACTTGTTCCAGCTGATGCGGGGGGACTGATGCTGCCAGAAGGATGCTGTCCATGTGGATGCTCAAGTATCCCTTACAAGCACCCATGGGTGCAAACAGCAGCCTGGCAGGAACAGCAGCATCCCAGGACAGCCAGTCTGGTTGTAGAAGACAAGCTCAGCAGCCAGCCATGGACATTCAGAAAGTCTTCTCTCTGCAGATCCTCATCCATCCTTGCTGCCCAGGCACAGCTCTGTTGTGCCAATAGCCTTTGCCCAATAGAAGCACAAGCCTCCTCTCCTCCTGCAAATCCTCTGCTAGGATGCACCTCCAAAACCTGATAACTCTAAAAAGAGAGAGCTAAAGACCCTAAAACTTGGCTGTTGCCCATGATTACTCAGAGTCTGTCTCTATCAGGACCACTTTCACTAGCCC
Organism: Merops nubicus; assembly: GCF_000691845.1. Lineage (NCBI taxonomy): Eukaryota > Metazoa > Chordata > Aves > Coraciiformes > Meropidae > Merops > Merops nubicus. The sequence continues at coordinate 60,954 of NW_008631586.1, forward strand.
CATTGGTGACCATCACCACACTCAGCCTTTGCCTTGCAGATGGACTCTCCCTGTGCCCCTTCTTCCCAAGCATCATGCCCATCCCACAGCACAGCTCCTCATCAGTGTATTCATCCCTATGGGTAGAAGAGTTTACCTGTGAGTCCTGCCTGTCCTTCTCCCTCTCCAGATGTGGCAGCGAGGAGCTGTTATTACTCAGAAGAGGCAGATAAAGGGAGAAGCCACCAAGGGGAGGTGGCCCTTAGACAGGATGTTTAGAGCTGAACATCCTGCGGGCCAGTTCAAAGCACACTGAGTCAGCCCAGTTTCACAACCTGGGACACAAGGTGTCTGCTATTATAAAAAAAAAAAAAAAAACAAACACCTCCAAGAGTTTGCCACAAAAATCAGGATGACTACCCAGTTCCCGTTCCCATGGCAACCATGGGCATGCAGTTATTATGTTGGGCTCTTTGAATGACTACAGAAGGAGCCAAGAAGAGAGAAGGCTGCAGTACTGCCCAGCATGGTCAAGCTCTGAAGACAATGAACTGGGTTGCCAGGTCCGTTTTTAGGAGGGTCTGGCCTTATAAAAGGTGCCTGTAGGCAGCTTTTGGACCCAGAGTTTGCAAACTAGAGCAGAGTCCTCATGAGCTCCATCTCCCAACTCACAGCAGCCAAGAGGTGGGGGACAATGACCACCAAGTCCCCAAAAGATGGGGTGGTAAGACAGAGCAGTATGTCTCCACTTTTCTTTACCTACCTGATACTCTAAGTTACCACCAATCTACCACTTATCACACCTCTGATGGCTGCATGCCCAGTCTTAGCACCCCACCAGCTGCAGAGATGAGCAATGCAAGTGCCTCCAAGCAGATAAATACCACAGCCTGCCCCAGAGTCCCCATCTCCCTCTGAAGCACTGAGCTGATGGTGCAGAAACACTCAGGGTTGCTCAGGTGCACTGCCCAAGCCTCTGACTGCCTGAGGAGCAGCCATGAGCACAAACAACCACTCAGAAACCACACAGATCCTCATGTAATCAAAAAAAGCCCAGGATAAGTCATTCACAGTCCTGCCAAGAGCCACACACGTGAGCCAGTGCCTCAGTGAAGCTCCAAGACTGGAGTAGCACGGAAGCAAACCAGCCTGCACAACCCTCCTCAAGATGATAGGCTGTTCTCCAGCACAGCTATAAAAGCCACCAAGCCATAGCCAGGAGCTCTTTTATACCCATTATTTCCATATCAGCAGTAGCAAGTAAGAAGGAAGGAAAACAAAAAGCTGGTGGTGGTGCTGGCACATAGCCAGGCTGTCCACCCTCCACTGCTCACCTCCAGCAGCTCCTGGGGAGCAAGATGCATTGCAGAGGGCTGAACACCCGTGCAAATGGTCCTGTACCACCAGAGAAACCCACAGCTTCCACAAACACAGGCAGCTTCACCCAAGCTTGTGAAGGAGCTTATGCTACCACATTAAACCCAAGCACAGGGAGAAATACAACCCCTCTAGGAACCCTGCCTTATAGACCTACTACAAAAAAAAACCCAAAACCACACAGCAAGTAAAACATACTTCTATTGTTTGAAAAAAAAAGTAGCAGCACCTCCAGGGATCACTGTGCAGCTCAGCCTTCCTTTCTAAAACCACACGATGCACAAACCATTACCCCAAAGAGCAGCTTCACACAAAGCTCTTTCCCAAGCAGCACAAGTCAAGTCCTCAGAGAAAATGGGAAAGGAGGAGCTGGGAGGGGAGTATATGAGGGAGAGAGAGTGGAGGAAACAAGGCCCAGATGAAAAGTATCTGCTCAGAGGCTGAAGGTGCCATGGAGTTTAAAGAGACAGCACAAAGAGTAAAGCCCAAAGAGAAGAGTTTCTATTGAAAGGGCAACTTGTATTAAAGTACCTGCCAGGCAGACAGTGAAAAAAGTTATAGGTGTATGAAATGGTTGAAAAAAGGTGTTTTCTGACCTTTTAAACCATTCCCATGACAAAAGTGAGAAGGAAATGGTGACAAGTGGCTGGGAACAGGCTGATGAAAGGACACCCAGAGAAGGGCTGGCAACCCTCCCCCCCAAAAATCACAGAGCCAGTCACTTGTGCTCCGTGCATGCTAAAATCACTGCGGGGTGCAATTCCATCCCAGTTCCTTAGCTGCCAGCTGCTGAGGTATGAAGGACTGTTATGGGATCACACCAGCACACGCCTGCCCTCCTCTTCCTCTCGGGGAAAGACCAGTCACAGATCTGTGCCTGACTTGCTCCAGCCCTCCTAATGTTCTGAAGCTAAACACTGAACTGAATGGGATTGTTTAAATATTTTTTTTTTTGTTATTTTCTCTCAGCTGTAACTGCAACATCCTCTCCCTG